>NC_143039.1:23282500-23450000 GCF_057628025.1 Oncorhynchus mykiss
CAATACGGTATACACAGTCGAAATACTACACACACTTTCTCAGATGAGCAAATCACATCTGGCTGAGGAGGACATTACCAGTTATCATCACTCTGGTTGTGTCTCTTGTCATGCAGCACCAGACCCCAGTGTCAACTCACCTCGTTGGTAAACAGAACTGTTGTTGTCGCCAAAAAGAGCCACACAAAGCCATGCCTGTACTCACTACCCACCCCACCTCAGCCCCATCGAGCCCTGTACCCCCTCCTTCCTCTGCCCTCACCAGGGTTTGTGACCAGTGCCCACCCTTCAGCTCCTCTGCTCTGTCCACACCCAATCTACCATTGGGCATCCGCCCCCAATCCCCAAGAAATAGGAGACAACCGTGTGTGTGTGTACGTGTGTGTGTGTGTGTGTACGTGTGTGTGTGTGTGTGTGTGTGTGTGTGTGTGTGTGTGTGTGTGTGTGTCCTCACTGTGCCCTGCTGTTATCCTGGTGGGGCAGGATGGGGGTGATTAGGGAAACCCAATCTGGTGGGAGCAGTTTGGTAGTGAGGGATGAAGGGAGGGAAGAACAGAGTAGGGAACAGAGAGATGAATAGAAAGGAAAGTGTTTCACTTCGTCCACTGAGCCACTCAGACAGAAGGGGAGTGTTTGGGATGGAATACTGTACACTGCTACAATGCAGTTCAACCAAGGTGCATGAACAAACTGGATCTTGCAAGCACCTGGATGGGGGTGGGATGGGGTAGGCTAGTTGAGAACAAATTCTAATTTACAACTGCGACATGGCCAAGATAAAGCATAGCAGTGTGAACAGACAACAACACAGAGTTACACATGGAGTAAACAATAAACAAGTCAATAGCACAGTAGAAAAAAAGAGTCTATATACATTGTGTGCAAAAGGCATGAGGAGGTAGGCAATAAATAGGTCATAGGAGTGAATTATTACAATTTAGCAGATTAACACTGGAGTGGTAAATGATCAGATGATGATGTGCAGGTAGAGATACAGGTGTGCAAAAGAGCAGACAAGTAAATAAATAAAAACAGTATGGGGATGAGGTAGGTAAATTGGGTGGGCTATTTACCGATGGACTATGTACAGCTGCAGCGATCGGTTAGCTGCTCAGATAGCAGATGTTTAAAGTTGGTGAGGGAGATAAAAGTCTCCAACTTCAGCGATTTTTGCAATTCGTTCCAGTCACAGGCAGCAGAGAACTGGAAGGAATGGCGGCCAAATGAGGTGTTGGCTTTAGGGATGATCAGTGAGATACACCTGCTGGAGCGCATGCTAAGGGTGGGTGTTGCCATCATGACCAGTGAACTGAGATGTGTTTTGTGGAGTGTTTAAGTCTATTTTAGCAAAAAATTCAGAGTGTGTTAAACATTCCCTGAGGTCAACATTTTGACCACATTTGAGTGTAAAGACATCAAGACCTGGTTTGTGCATCCACACACCCAAAAAAAAGTATAATCACCCAATGTGGGATTCGCTGTTTGGTTAGAACCACAAGAAAGCAAAACAAAACCTCTTTTGATAAACTGACTGAATGAACTCCTCCTCAGTCAGTATATATATACACACACACACACACACACACACATAAATATATTTGAGTGAAGCAGAGAAGGGTGCAGATCAGCACAACATCTATGGCTGTGTTTCTTATACATAGGAACATCTGCTCAAGACTGCACTTGTTGCTCCAGATTTCAGCTCTGCACCGAAACTGACGTCACGTAGGTGAATCCACAAGTTCAGGTGCGTCTCTGAGAGCGCTCAGAGCACATCAGTTCTAGTCAGCGTCTCACCCTAGACGGCCTCTCCCTGGAGCTCTGTTGGATCTGACTATGGCAGAGTGAACCAAGCAGCCGAAAGTGGGGGTACATGGAGCCTCCCTGACACTCAGGAGAGAAAAGGTGAGGACAGGCTGATGTGTTGTTCTGTTCTCTGTCAGCTGACTTCTTTTTCTCTGTTTATTTCATTAGATGAAACATCTCAAAAACTTTGGAGACGTGTTATGTAAAATGTATTTTTGTTATCACATGATGAAAGTATTGTGGGGTTGAAAATAATAATTTCATGCACAATGTCTTGAAGTGACCTATCATAATAATAATAGATGTATTTTATATAGGGGTTTTCAGTACACATTGAATCTCAGTCACTTTAAAAACACCTTATGAAGTGAATAAAAAAACAACACTTCAACTTCTTGATATTTTATTACTATAGCATGTAAACCCCATTGATGTGAATATTGTGTGTCTTCGAGAGGTGAATGTAACGTGCAGTTATAAAAACTTAGTATGGCTATATAGCTCAGCTGTACACTCTTAGGGGGAACCTAAAAGGGTTCTTCGACTGTCCCCATAGGAGAAACGGGTTTGACCTGGAACCAAAAAGGGTTCTACCTGGAACCAAAAACTGTTCTCTTATGGGGAAAGACAAATAACCCCTTTTTTCTAAGAGGTACATTAGAAATGTTCTAGCCAAGCAGCTGTATTCAGTTCTCTTTCTCTGTCTCTCTCTCCTCCTCCTCTCATCTCTATACTTCCTCCTCTCATCTCATTCTTATTCTCCTTTTTTTAACCTCAACTTTCACCCCCCTTCTCCTCTCCTCTCTTCCTAGAGTAGAGAGATTGTTCCTGGGCAGCAGAGGAACGATGAGCTTGGGGACCCTGTACCTAATGTTTTTTATTATTTTTATTATTTTTATTTTACCCCTTTTTCTCCCCAATTTTGTGGTATCCAATTGTTAGTAATTACTATCTTGTCTCATTGCTACAACTCGGGAGAGGCTCGGGAGAGACGAAGGTCGAAAGCCATGCGTCCTCCGAAACACAACCCAACCAAGCCACACTGCTTCTTAACACAGCGCGTATCCAACTTGGAAGCCAGCCGCACCAATGTGTCGGAGGAAACACCATACACCTGGTGACCTAGTTAGCGTGCACTGCGCCCGACAAGGACAAGCCCTCCCTAACCCGGACAACGCTAGGCCTGGGCTCGAACCCAGAGTCTCTGGTGGCACAGCTAGCACTGTGATGCAGTGCCCTAGACCACTGCGCCACCCGGGAGGCACCTAATGTTTTCTTATTTCCTCCTTCCTCTCTCTTCCCTCCAACTCTCCTTACTTAGATCCAGCTCTCACCCCCGCTCTCCTCTGGTCTCTCCCCAGGGTAGAGGTGTGTGTTCTGGGCCAGAGGAGCAGGAGAGATGACCTGGGGGACCCTGTATGCCCAGCTGGCTGGTGTGAACCGCCACTCCACCAGCCTGGGGAAGGTGTGGCTGTCTGTCCTCTTCATCTTCCGTGTCACCGTGCTGGTCCTGGCGGCCGAAAGCGTCTGGGGGGACGAACAGAGTGACTTTGTCTGCAACACCCTGCAGCCGGGCTGCGAGAACGTCTGCTACGACCACTTCTTCCCCGTGTCCCACATCAGGCTCTGGTGTCTGCAGCTTGTCTTCGTCTCCACGCCCGCTCTCCTCGTCGCCATGTACGTGGCCTACCGTAATCACGGCGACAAACGCCAGGTCCTGCAGCAGGGTTCAGTCGGGGGGCGTTGCCGCAGCGACAAGGCCCAGGCGGCCCAGGAGGCTGAGCTAGAGAACCTGAGGAGGCGGAGGCTGCCAATCGCCGGGCCGCTGTGGTGGACGTACGCCTGTAGTCTGGTCTTCCGCCTGCTGTTCGAGGGAGGCTTCATGTACGTACTGTGTTAGCTCACTGAGCAAAGCCTAACAAGTCTTTATTTCAGGCAGGCATTGAGCTACACTCAAGTTACTTGAGTGTAGCTCAATGAACCACCTCCATTACATACAAACGCTTAAGAATAAGATGTCGATACACTTCCTCAAGATTCATGACATCACCATGTACAAGTGTAGGATCTTAATTTGATCACCCTGTTGCGGGAGAATGTTCTAATCTTGTAGTGTATTTGAGGTTAAAAAGGCTTCTGAAGTTTGTAATTTCCACTTTGAAATGTCAGACATGATTTTCCCTTTACGAAAAATATATCAACCCCTACAAAACTGTCCATTAATTATAATCCACATAATAATTCACATTTCCTGTTGCTGTAGGACTTTTTACCCGCTGTTGCAAACTGTCTGAAATAAAGATGCTACATCTGTAGTTCTAAGCCTTTATCTTCCCCTTCGTTCTCCAGGTATGCTCTGTACGTGTTGTACGACGGCTTCCAGATGCCCAGGCTGGTCCAGTGTGACCAGTGGCCCTGTCCCAACGTGGTGGACTGCTTTGTCTCCCGCCCCACGGAAAAAACTGTCTTCACCGTTTTCATGGCCGCCTCCTCCTGCGTCTGTATGGCTCTCAACCTGGCCGAACTGGCCTACCTGGTCGCCAAGGCTATCGCTCGGTGCCCGTCATCACGGCGCAGAGGGGGGAAACAGAAAGGGAAGGGTGCAAACTGTTCCTCAACCTCTTCCAAAGACAAGACTGCGCAGCAGAACAAGAAGAATGAGAAGTTGTTGTCGTCCTCTTCGTCTGGGTCCACCTGCAGCAAGGCGGTGTGAGGATGGGGGAGCTATAGACATAGCGTACATATGCACACACAGACGTGCAAAACATCAGTAGCCTACAGTACACACACAAACACACTGAATCATAAATATGTGTAAACACTGTGTAGTCCACTCCAGACATGCACAGATCTCCTTCCCCGCTTCAGTCATTGGAGTCACTACGCCATCTAGTGGCCAATATTCACACATGGCCACTGACCACTCACAGGCAAAGACAGACAGACAGACAGACAGACAGACAGACAGACAGACAGACAGACAGACAGACAGACAGACAGACAGACAGACAGTATTGCTCCTATGGAATTGTGATGTTGGTAATGAAGAGATAACATTGTAAATACACTGACAATGGCATTCGCAGAACCACAGTACAGTATGACTATGAGTAAAGGCTTACGCAATGACCTACAGAGGATGTGTGTGTTTTAAAAACGCTGAAATAAAAACATTAGATATTTGATATACTGTCTGATCATTGAGACACATTTTAGCAGAGCTGCATTTCACAATTTGGGTGATGGTGAGTGGTCAGATGTTTGTAAATCATGTGGTTGTGTTAGTGGGCCTGAGGAAGCACATCCCAGCACTTAATCATGAGATGTGATGTATTATATATATTATTTTCAGATGGCATAAATGTAAAATAGAGTACTAGAAAAAATATACAAAGTGCACAAAGAAGACGTTCAGATAGTACAGATAATATGGGAGAGGAACATCCAGTCCTGTACTATAACTCATCTATATGCATTTATGCCTACTCTCCAACATAGTCAAGGCCATCATTTCCCCCCTGCGCGCGGAGACGCCATGCACAATTTTGGAGTCCTGGTGTGGAATTTCGGAAGAGCAGGGTGGCAGGGTGGGATGGGAGGTGACGGGGGGGTTGACGGGTGGGCGACGCCGCCCCCACCCTCCCCCACGCGTGCACTCATGGATGGTCACACAATGTGACAGTAGCGATGGTTGGGCACCGGACGCAGCCGCTGCGCTTTGCGGGACCCAATCTCCAGGTTCCACACGCGCCCTTAGACTAGCATCGCTTTGCTCACCCTCACGCTGTCTCTCTCTCTCTCTCTTGTTCGCTCTCTTTCTCTCCCGCACGCCTGGCCTCGAACCCCGCGGGAGAAAATAAGAGAACGCAGATCGCGACGCTTCCGGGAAAAAGTTGTTTGCCGGCCGCTGTCAAAGGAGATTGGTAAGCTGTCAGGGATGGGGAGTGAGGGGGAAGGGGAGGGATCTTTCTACCTGGGAAGGTCTGTAGGATTGTCCAACCCTTTCATTTGGATAGCTTCAGTGACCACCGGAGATTGCTTCAAGTGGCCAAGGCTTGGGGAGTCTATCCATGCACCCTGTCCTTATGCTTATTTGGGAACGCCAAGGAGACACTTTTACGCTCACCAATTCCAATGCGAGTGATGTTGACTTGACTTAGCCTGCAATCAATTAGTGTATCAATAGGTATTCTGTTAGGATATCTACTGCCTAAGGTTAATATATTTAAATTACTTGGGTCAGTGTGGTCAAAGAGTTAAATGGTACGGCCGCTGGAACACAATGCCGCTGATCCCCGTCAATAGCCAGTGCCAAGGAACACAATGCGTGTCTGGCAGCTTCTCTATTGTTACAGGTGACAGACGGTATTTCATCAAAACCTCAAAAGGATCAACACATATACTGTGCAGCTCGACACATACTGTCATTATAGAGGGGTATTGCACCACTTTGATACCAGCGCGTTATTGAGTAGGCTAGGCCAGGAATAACGACCATGGAGTCATCTATTGAAATTAATATTGAACTGTAGAAGGCCAGTGATTTGAGTTGAGCTGATATGGGCTACATTCAGCAACAATGCAACACCAATCATAGATTGGGATACTGTGGTAATCATAGTGATCATAGATTTGACAGTGTTTTAACATGGGGAAAATAGGTCCTTGTTTTCAAAGTTTGTCCAAACAGGAGTTTGTAACAGGTAGAGTAATGCAGCTGGGATCTGTTGTTTTGTGGTTGTTGTATCTATGCATTGGTATATAAAGCCCTCTGTAAATGCATATCAGTCGATCCGGGGCAAATATTTCCCCTCATCAGCAGTTCTGTGTTCTGATGATCCAAGCATTCCTCCCAGGCTGTTATGTACTCATTCAGACTGCCACAGATGGCCAGCCATTGTAACCCGCTTGCCCAGCAACACACAGACAGGCCTATGGATGGATTGCATACATTCCTCAATTAAATCTGCCTTTCAAAACAAAACACATATGTCTATCAATGCTGTGGCATTCATAGGGTTCAGGGTTCCATGTAGTCTGTCCAATTAGAAACACCAGTCACCTATTTCAGAGAAATAGACATTTTGGGGGAAGATAATGGAGGTTTTTGACTTTGAAGACATGATACATTTTTATTGGTGGCCAGTAGGCTTGTAGCCAGTTTAAAAAGATTTGAGTTTTCCACTCATCTCCGAAGTGTCTATATCGTAAGTTGCATGGACAATAGGCATACAAAAGAATGGTTAATTAGGGTATTTGGGCAATGTAAGCATATTTAAATGACATTATAATTGTAATTCATAACTGATATGATTTGTTTTTTGCTTCCAGGTATTGTATTTCTTTTGAACCACTAGTTGATGGATTTATCACTGACAATACAACAACATTTTAGTAAGTCCACCGTCTGTCACTACTTTGGGTGCTTTTTTGTGTCATTGGATATCTGGTCCTTTTTTCGTCTGCTTTGCAATGTGTTTAAAAGTTGCCGTGGGAACTAGATTCTCAATTGTAGCTGATTTGAAATTGATACAACTGTAAAATGTCAGCACCGGGAAAAACTTTCCTTTGAATTGCTGCTAATGATTCTAGTAGGCCTGTAAGAAGCACAATGGTGGTGCTCAGGATTTTTTATTGGCACGTTTAACTTCAGTCTCCAGTACTGTGATTAGAGAATGTATTAGAGAAGTGTGTGGCCGGTCGAGAGTGAAAGTGATCAAGGCAGCTTGTTTGTCCCGTATGACTGACTCGATGGCGTCCATCCTGTGTCTGAGGGTGGTTGTTCGGTGGTCTCCACAGCTGTTCTGGGCTGTGCTGAGTGGGATGCCACATTACAGAACCTCCAGATAGAAATATATTAGAACAGATATGTATCCTTTACGTAGAACAAGGAATCATGCCGCCTCCTAAATGCAACCCTGCTGCCTCCTTCAGTGCCAAACGCATTGGCTTTGACTGAGAAATTGTGTGACTTCACTGAGTGATGTCGGGAGCAGAAAGTGCATAGGATGGATACAATGTGTGTGCATAATATGAAAGTAATCTTTTGTAATATTATGGCTTCAAACCAGAGGTCAACTCCACCAATGTTTGTTTTGGTTTCTGAACCTGTACATTTTCATTCAAAGTTTTTATTCCCCTCTTCTCTCATGTCCCCTTCTCTCATTTCCCCACCTCCCTTTCCTGTTTTCTTACCCTCTCAGTTGTTACTCACCCATGCCTGTGCTCCCCCTCTCCCTGGCCTATGCTCTCTCATTCTGTGTGTGTTCTCTCCCCACCTCTCTCTTCCCTCTCATCCCCAGTCGGTGCCTACACAGCCCTATTCCCTCTCTGTTGCTCCCACCTATCTCCAGCTTTCCCCCACATCTCTATCTGCACCTCTCTCCAGCTTTCCCCCACATCTCTAGCTGCACCTCTATCCTGCTTCACCCAACCTTTCTCCTGCCTCTCCTCCAACCTCTCTCCTGCCTCTCCTCCAACCTCTCCACTCCTCTCTCCCCCAGCTTCTCCCCCTCTCTCTTTCCCAGCCGTTCCCCACCTCTCTCCCCCAGCCATTCCCCCCCAGCCTCTCCCCACCCAGGCCTCGCCCAGTTGCTACTCATCCCAGGCTGTGCTCTCTCTCCCCAGGCTAGAAATCGTGTGAAGCATGGGTGACTGGAGCTTTCTGGGGCGGCTGCTGGAGAACGCTCAAGAACACTCCACCGTGATTGGCAAGGTGACTGATTGATGGATTGATACATTTATACAGTTATTTGATTGATTGACCCTTTTATTCCTGTGGTATATAGCCCCTTATGCCCTCTTATGTGGTGTTATGTCCCTTGTGTCCAGGTGTGGCTGACAGTCCTCTTCATCTTTCGTATCCTGGTCCTGGGGGCGGCTGCGGAGGAAGTGTGGGGAGACGAGCAGTCGGACTTCACCTGCAACACGCAGCAGCCCGGTTGCGAGAACGTGTGCTACGACGAAGCCTTCCCCATCTCGCACATCCGCTTCTGGGTGCTGCAGATTATCTTCGTGTCCACGCCCACCTTGATCTACCTGGGACACGTGCTGCACATTGTCCGCATGGAGGAGAAACACCGGGAGAAGGAGGAGGAGCAGCGGAAGGCCAGCCGGCACCAGGAGGAGAGAGACCCTCTGTACAGGAACGGAGGAGGAGGAGGGAAAAAGGAGAAGCCCCCAATCAGAGACGAGCACGGTAAAATCCGCATCCGGGGGGCTCTCCTGCGCACATACGTGTTCAACATCATCTTCAAGACGCTGTTCGAAGTGGGCTTCATCCTGGGTCAGTACTTCCTGTATGGCTTCCAGCTCAGCCCCCTGTATAAGTGTGGTCGCTGGCCCTGTCCCAACACGGTTGACTGCTTCATCTCACGTCCCACAGAGAAGACCATCTTCATCATCTTCATGCTGGTGGTAGCCTGCGTCTCCCTGCTACTCAACCTGCTGGAGATATACCACCTGGGATGGAAGAAGGTGAAGCAGGGGGTCAGCAACGAGTTTGCACCTGACCGAATGGCGCTCCCCCTGGCCAGAGACGAGGCGGTGGAGTCCAACATGATCCAGGAGGGGATCGCCCACCCGGTCCTCAACTGCCTGCCCACGTACGGTGGCGTGAACGTGGTGTACCTGCCCAACGAGCAGGCAAACGCCACGGACGCTTTATCCGAGCAGCAGGCAGCGGCGGCAGAACTCAAGATGGACCCTTTCCATGAAGACTTCCTGCTGGAGGCTCCTCCCACGTCCTTATATGGCGGCGAGGGCAGTGGCCAGCAGCAGTCCGTGGAGCAGAACTGGGCCAACATGGCCATGGAGCTGCAGACTCTGGATGCTGCCAAGTCCTCCTCCTACCCTCCTCCTCCCTCCTCCCCTTCTCCGCCACCCTCCTCCTCCTCCCACACCTCCTCTGACCAGGAGCAGTCACCCCCTCCACCGGACACTGCCCCTCCTATCCCCGACTCCCGCTCCTCCACCCTCCCGCTGGGGGAATCGAGAAGGAGTGAGGAGCACCAGCAGCAGGAAGAAGAGGCGGCGCTGCCGCTGACGCACGTTGATGATGTCACGGTGACCCGGGTGGAGATGCACGAGCCACCCGTTTTCATAGCGGCGGACGCCCGCAGGCTGAGCAGGGCCAGCAAGACCAGCAGTGTCCGAGCCCGGCCCGACGACCTTGCCGTGTAACACGTACACACACACACACTCTCACACACCTTCACACAATCACATACAAACACATGCAGACCCCTATCCACCACCGCACCCCAACGCCTCTGGGTTCTATACATTATATATCTTTGAGGCTCAGGTGTCAAATGTTGTGTGAAATACAGAGGCGATGTGGGAGGGGGGGCTCTGGAGTTGAGATGCTCCTGACATTACTCTCTACAAAAGTTGCGTTATCTGGAGATGCATTCGGTGAGGTGAGGCATAGCTTAGTGCTTCAACGTTATGAGGTGCCAACACGTGTGTGGAGAGGGAACACACACATTCACTGTTTGCAGCTCAGATGCCATGAAAGGATTAGAGATATTGGACTAACTAGTTTGGGACATTAGCAACATTTCGGATGAATATAATTCTGCTGTTTTCTTTATTCTTTGATGGTAGACATCAGAAGAGGGTTTGCGCTTTCGTTTATTTTTTTCTCTCCCCCCTTTTCTTTTTTCTTTTCTTGTGATGGACCCTTTAAGATGAAGCCGATGTGTCCTATTGTCTCTTCCTGGTGTCTGTCTGTCTGCCTCGTAGCTAGCCGTCTGTCTGTTCCATACTCACCCTTCCTATTAAGCTGAATGAAGAGAGGGACGCTCTGACAGTATGGTGGAGTGGAGAAAGACAGGGATAGGGTACCTGGGTGGCACTTTATTCAAAATGACTTGCTATTTACTTACAAATGACATGTTAATCACACACGACTAGGCACATTTTGGTACCAGGTAGTTAACAATGAAGTACCCTCTGATAATATGTAATGTACCAGTAAATACCAGGTTAATACCAGTGCATAAGGTAACGTCCTACCGGTTACTGTCGTGTGTAGCCATACTAGTGTGAAGCTTCAACCTATGTTACCACCGCGATCCCAACCTGAGGCTTGGCTTGTGTGTGTGTGTGTGTGTGTGTGTGTGTGTGTGTGTGTGTGTGTGTGTGTGTGTGTGTGTGTGTGTGTGTGTGTGTGTGTGTGTGTGTGTGTGTGCGTGCGTGTGTGCGTGCGCAATAGATATATTATAGAGTCTTGTTTCAATGTCTACAACAACATTTAGGCAGTTACATCAGGGTAAATAATATATATATGTAAATATATTACATAGTACATACAGGGTATATTATACATATAGAATTATGACTTATAAAGAACCCATACTGACGCTTGTGTTTGCAGTGTGTTAAAGACGTGTGTGTCCTCATCGTAAAGAAATTCAGCAGATTTAAGACTGTAGGCCCCCACTGGTAGTCAGTATGGGAAGTTTCAGTATAGTGCTTAGAGAGAGTAGGCAATAGAATTGCTAGAAGATAGATAGATACAGAGTATTATTTAAGGCAATGACATTTCTTCTTTGTTACTGAGTCATAATAGCAAAATCAATAGGAATGTGCATTTGCGTATCATTTTCTTAAACTCCTGCCAGTTTTTTAAATCAGAAAATGGCTCTTAACATGCAGTTGTATTTATTTTAAGCTTCCTGTTTTTTCTCTCTCCAGATTAATTAATTTTTGTCATCTAACATTCAGGAAAAAATCATAGCTATCGAACAATGTTTTGGACAAATCTCTTTTGCATTTTGTACCTCTTTATGTTTTGAACAACGGCATATTCTGTTACTGTGAAACTACAACTCACTACTACTGACTCCCTCAAGCACTTGACCTTTGACCTTGTTATGATGAGATCATATGTTATCATTCCACCACCACATGGGGGTTATTACCATAAAGCAACAAGAAGCAGGGGGCACTTCAATTTTGCCACTTAAAGTAAGAACAGAAAGTTGTGATTCTTACAGTACATTTCAACAATGTAGATAGGCTGTTTGTTCCCATTTCTCTCTCTATCTCCCCCTCCCTTACCCTCACACTCGTCCTTCCTTCCTTCCTTTCTTTTCTCTTTTTCTTTTATTCTCTCTCTCTCTCACACACACACACACACACACACACACACACACACACACACACACACACACACACACACACACACACGCAAACTCTACATTGGGGTATATCTTGGAGTAGAGGGTTTAGACCGAGACTGTGAATGGGCTGTTGCTGTGTTCTGTTGTATGATGTGTTAAAATGCTTAGAGAATCAGGTCTGCTGCTTGTTGCGTTGCCACACACACAGAATCTAAGTGCCTCACTAATCGTTTACATACCATGCACATACAGTATGTTAAAAAAAAGCCACCAGGTGATGGGATCGAGCTGTGACATTGTAATCCAAAAAAAACGAAGAGCAGGTCAGCTGTCCACCAAAGAGAGAAAATCTAAAATGGACACCAATAGAACTCTGTTAAGAGTTGTTGAAAACAGGTTACGGTTCTGTTAACTCATAATTTCTGTTTATAACCTTGTCATTTCGATTGTTTAAAGTTGACAATTTAGCATGTAGATAATGATCTGGACAGTTAAGACAGAATGGTGTTCTAAGATCAAATAACAAAGGACATCTCAAAAAGAGGATGTCTCAGTATTTTAGAAAGTATTTCTATTTATGAGAGAATTACCAGATTACCAAATACAAAAAAGTTGATTTTGAAAAAAAGATTGCATCTTTGTTGACTTTTTTGTTGAAAAAAATACTGGAGAGGTGTTTGGCTAGGTTAAAGTTATACTCCATTGTTGTGTCAGGCACCCCCCCCCCCCCCCCCCATCAGAAAACTGACATTTTGTTGGACTTTTGGAATCTCTGGCGTGGAGTGAGATTTCATTGGCCAGTGAGGCAGGGAAGGAGATTTAGACATGCTCAGACCAGATACCCCATTGTGAAATCACTGTCTATGAAGAGAAGTGCCTTACGTCTGAACTTTTGTAAGAACATGTTGATGTAAATGTTAATTTACCTCAAATGTTTACAAAACTGTTAATGAATAAACTTTTTGTACCATATCTAACTTGTCGCCTGGGGGTTTTGTTTGGTGAAATAAAATAAGTACTTTGGCTTCCCACAATGCATAAAGAGAGAAAAAGTTATGCTCTTTGAGGACATGGGGGTATGAAGGGAGGGGGAGACGAAGTGAGAGGAGAGGAAGGGGTGGGGGAGAGAGGAGAAGGGAGTGAGAGGTTGGGAAGACACACAGGCACACGGTTTTCACACTGTGATGAGGAACATCCATCAAAATGTAATTTAGTTTCCTTTATAACATGTAACTATAGCTAGCCTATCTGACAGGCTGTAACCAACACCAGTGGGGAACAGTTGGGTGTGATAGTGAAATTCAAGATATCTCAGTCACTTTCAGTACTTAGCCCTTACTGGTTCAGTATTCACAGAGATAAAAAAAATACAATTTGGGGAGGGGCCTGAGGGAAGTGTAGGGGTGAAATGGATCACAATCTTGGAGAATTGGGGACGTCTGGAGTGAATTTGGTGGATTGAAGAAAAGATAGTGGGCGAAGTCTTGGACTAGGAGAGGAAGATCTTAGTCCTTGGAAGAGTACAGACAGCATATTCCATCCTTAGCTCTCCCTCCTTTGCTCTACATACATCTCTCCTACTCTTCCTGTCTCTCTCTCTCCCCCAAACCCCACCGTGTAGTGTGCTCTCTCCCGCTACATACCTCCCCTCCCTCCACATCTCCCACTCCCCCGCCTCTCTCACTCTCACTCTGACCCCCAAACCCCACCCTATACTGTGCTCTCTCCCTCTACATACCTCCCCTCCCCTCCCCCACATCTCCCTCTCCCCTGCCTCTCAATTCAGTTAAATTCAAAGGGCTTTATTGGCATGGGAAACATATGTTAACATTGCAACAGCAAGTGAAGTAGGTAATATACAAAAGTGAAATAAACAATAAAAATGAACAGTAAACATTACACTCACAGAAGTTCCAAAAGAATAAAGACATTACAAATGTCATAGTATGTACTGTATATATACAGTGTTGTAACGATGTACAAATGGTTAAAGTACAAAAGGGAAAATAAATAGCATAAATATGGGTTGTATTTACAATGGTGTTTGTTCTTCACTGGTTGCCCTTTTCTTGTGGCGACAGGTCACAAATCTTGCTGCTGTGATGGCACACTGTGGTATTTCACCCAGTAGATATGGGAGTTTATCAACATCGGGTTTATTTTCGAATTCTTTGTGGATCTGTGTAATCTGAGGGAAATATGTTTCTAATATGGTCATACATTGGGCAGGAGGTTAGGAAGTGCAGCTCAGTTTCCACCTCATTTTGTGGGCGGTGTGCACATAGCCTGTCTTCTCTTGAGAGCCAGGTCTGCCTACGGCGGCCTTTATCAATAGCAAGGCTATGCTCACTGAGTCTGTACATAGTCAAAGCTTTCCTTAAGTTTAGGTCAGTCACGGTGTTCAGGTATTCTGCCACTGTGTACTCTCTGTTTAGGGCCAAATGGCATTCTAGTTTGCTTTGTTTTTTTGTTAATTCTTTCCAATGTGTCAAGTAGTTATCTTTTTGTTTTCTCATGATTTGGTTGGATCTAATTGTGTTGCTGTCCTGGGGCTCTGTGGGGTGTGTTTGTGTTTGTGAACAGAGCCCCAGGACCAGCTTGCTTAGGGGACTCGCAGGTGATAGGTGTAGGAATCGCTTCCTTTTAGGTGGTCTCTCTCTCTCCCTCTCCCCCCTGTTGTTTTTTCATTGCCACACTAGTTCATATCATGTGATTGGCAGAGGATTGCCTAGTTAATCGCTGGCTATAATTCCCCCTTCGCCATTGGCGTGCCTCTGCAGACCTAGCCCACTGACCCTGCTGAGAGCAGCACTTCCTTTGTGCCCCCGAAAGCACAGGGGATTGAGCCCTAACAACAAAAACGAATCACCCTCTACCCCTCTCTTTCTATCGCCCGGCCACTAGCCTGGCAGTGTGTGTGTGTGTGTGTGTGTGTGTGTGTGTGTGTGTGTGTGTGTGTGTGTGTGTGTGTGTGTGTGTGTGTGTGTGTGTGTGTGTGTGTGTGTGTGCGTGTGTGTGTGTTCATGTGACACACATCAGTCATGTGAAGGTTAGTTGCCAAACTTTTCTCTGTGACCCTTTCCAGGGATCTGGGAAGACTATCGTTGCAATGCAAACATTAGCACACAGACGATAAATTGGGTGTATCAGGCATCTGCCTGACAACTTTGGTAAAGAGACACCAGATACATAGGGAATAGTGTGTATTATACTGTCAGGCATCTGTGTCTGTCTGGTTTCCAGTGACCCTGGCGTCTTTTGTCATCACAATGGGCAAAAATGTGGCTACAGGGCCATTTAGTTGTGTGGAGGTCCGTGAATGCCATCGTTGTCACATGACCAGTCTCAGCCATCGTTGTCATATGACCAGTCTCAGACATCTGGCACAAAGAGACCAACCATCCCTTTTATCACCCCATGAACCCCTTACCTCCACTTTACCCCCATAGGATGTGTGTGTGTGTGTGTGTATAAACTTTGGATCATAGACAGAGTGACTGAGTATGAGATCTGCCCCAGGCCTAAATGGCATTAATGATTATATAAGCAATAAGAATAGTGAGCCTACCAGTACCACTGCCAAGTGGAGTAATACTCCTACTGGCATAGTGTTCCCACCTTGGGAAGGGAACCAACATGCTGCTGTTACGAATATCAATCATTTAGATAGTAAAGTGTCAGCGGCAGCACACTGAATCTTCCCATGACATTGACCTTGAACATGTTGAACAAAGTGGACACCACATCAGCATGCCACCGTGCCATGCAAAAACTTCCCGACATCCCTGAGCTTGTGAAAGTCTTCGTATACCACCTAGTGGGCAAGGGGAAAACCACAGCCACGTTGAATACCTCGCGTCAACGGTGCGCGCGCAGTCATCGCCATTTTGAATTACAGCCGCACTTCGCTGGCTGTTGACTGAAAGGAGGCACGATTTCTTCGTTTCTGAAACATTTCTGCGCATTCAAAGCTATACTTACTGGATACATATTGTGAGGGATTTACTTCGCTCTAAGTATGGCTCACCGAAATCTTAAACAGATCAACATTCAAAACAACGCACCATCGCCGAAACCTCAGCAGCAGCAGTACCACCAGCAGCAGCACACAAAGCGCAACATGGACTCTCCAGGCATGGAGCGAAGGCCGAATGTTGCGGATGGGAAAACCCCACCACCAAAGCCGCCGACGGCTGCCAGCCCTGCGGCAGAGGGGGAGGTTGGAGCCGGAGAGTCGCAGGAGATGACGCTGGATATAAAGAGTTTCAGGAGACCCGGGGAGAAAACCTTCACGCAGCGTTGTAGGTTGTTCATCGGTAACCTCCCGACAGACCTCACGGAGGATGATTTCAAGAAGCTGTTTTCCAAGTATGGCGAGGCTAACGAGGTGTTTATCAACCGAGACCGAGGATTCGGCTTCATTCGACTGGTAAGACTGCGTTTTAGAGTAACGTTAATCAGTAATATCTAACTCCGTGGTGAAGGAAGCTCCTTTTGAATGTTGGCGTTTAGGCCGCATTAGTATCGATAGCCATCTGTTTCCCCTAGTTAGTTAGCTACGATGTATTACTCTGGCGGAAGGGTCTGCCTCACCAGTTGTTAAGACTACTCCTCCACCCGAAACCATTCATTACTTGATACATGGGGTCCCTTTGAAACATACTTGACTAGAGTTTGTGGTAATACTATCTAGGTGGCAATTCTCATTAATCAACCAAGACTGTATAAAAAAATGTTTGAAAGTTTGCTATCAATAGAGCCTAACCTTTGACCTGGTATTCTAGGAAACCAGGACGCTGGCGGAGATTGCCAAGGCAGAGTTGGACGGCATAGTGCTGGGGAACCGACCTATCCGGATCCGCTTCGCCACTCACGGCTCTGCCCTCACGGTGCGGAACCTTTCCCCCGTGGTCTCCAACGAGCTCCTTGAGGAGGCCTTCTCCGAGTTCGGCCCCGTGGAAAGGGCTATCGTTGTGGTGGACGACCGAGGAAGGCCCACTGGGAAGGGCTTCGTGGAGTTTGCCAACAAACCTTGTGCTCGTAAAGCCCTGGATCGCTGTGCTGACGGGGCGCTGCTGCTCACCACGTAAGACAACCAACGACTGCATTTACTTAGTTACCTGGTTTAAGAAATAACCCAAACGCACCAAATCAATTCCAAGCAGTGTGAGTGATCACTCCCACCTCACCATGTTGTCTCCAGGTCTCCTCGGCCTGCCATTGTGGAACCCACCGAGCAGCTGGATGAAGAGGATGGACTCCCAGAGAAATTGCTTGTGAAATCTGTACACTACCACAAGTACGTTATACACACAATCTCCTATTGGGAGTTTTACTCTCTGTACCAGTCTTGACAACCGTAGTTCTTTATCATAACCAGTATGAATTTGTTGATTTATTCACTTGCCTGTGTGTGTGTGCACCGTTCCACTTTCCTCGTGGTCTCCCTGCAGGTCTTAGTCCAGCCACTAACCCCTCTCCTCCCCGTCTCTCCAGGGAGAGGGAGCACCCCCCGCGGTTTGCCCAGCCGGGGACATTTGAGTTTGAGTACTCGTCCCGCTGGAAGGCCCTGGACGAGATGGAAAAGCAGCAGAGAGACCAGGTTGAGCGCAACATCCGAGAGGCAAAGGAGAAGCTGGAGCAAGAGATGGAGGCCGCCAAGCACGAGCATCAGCTCATGATGATGAGACAAGGTACACCCATTCAGAGGAACCTCTCACACACTGAGGAAGACACTCACTTCTCAAGGACAAAGTTAACATGTTACCTTTTGTGTTGTGCGCACATTCAACATTAGCAGACATAGCCATAGGCCTACTTCAAGTGTTGTCAGAAACTGTCACGTGTGAATACAAAAAAACATTAATACCAAGCCAACCCCTTTCTCTCAGACCTGATGTAATACCAAGCCAACCCCTTTCTCTCAGACCTGATGTAATACCAAGCCAACCCCTCCTCTCAGACCTGATGTAATACCAAGCCAACCCCTTTCTCTCAGACCTGATGTAATACCAAGCCAACCCCTCCTCTCAGACCTGATGTAATACCAAGCCAACCCCTTTCTCTCAGACCTGATGTAATACCAAGCCAACCCCTCCTCTCAGACCTGATGTAATACCAAGCCAACCCCTCCTCTCAGACCTGATGTAATACCAAGCCAACCCCTCCTCTCAGACCTGATGTAATACCAAGCCAACCCCTTTCTCTCAGACCTGATGTAATACCAAGCCAACCCCTCCTCTCAGACCTGATGTAATACCAAGCCAACCCCTTTCTATCAGACCTGATGTAATACCAAGCCAACCCCTTTCTCTCAGACCTGATGTAATACCAAGCCAACCCCTCCTCTCAGACCTGATGTAATTCCAAGCCAACCCCTTTCTCTCAGACCTGATGTAATACCAAGCCAACCCCTCCTCTCAGACCTGATGTAATTCCAAGCCAACCCCTCCTCTCAGACCTGATGTAATACCAAGCCAACCCCTTTCTCTCAGACCTGATGTAATACCAAGCCAACCCCTCCTCTCAGACCTGATGTAATACCAAGCCAACCCCTTTCTCTCAGACCTGATGTAATACCAAGCCAACCCCTCCTCTCAGACCTGATGTAATACCAAGCCAACCCCTCCTCTCAGACCTGATGTAATACCAAGCCAACCCCTTTCTCTCAGACCTGATGTAATACCAAGCCAACCCCTCCTCTCAGACCTGATGTAATACCAAACCAACCCCTCCTCTCAGACCTGATGTAATACCAAGCCAACCCCTTTCTCTCAGACCTGATGTAATACCAAGCCAACCCCTTTCTCTCAGACCTGATGTAATACCAAGCCAACCCCTCCTCTCAGACCTGATGTAATACCAAGCCAACCCCTCCTCTCAGACCTGATGTAATACCAAGCCAACCCCTCCTCTCAGACCTGATGTAATACCAAGCCAACCCCTTTCTCTCAGACCTGATGTAATACCAAGCCAACCCATATTTATCTCATCTTCTCTTTCTCAGACCTGATGAGGCGTCAAGAGGAGCTGAGACGTCTGGAGGAACTTCGCAACCAGGAGCTGCAGAAACGCAAGAATATAGAGATGAGGTACGTGTGTGTACCTCCCACTCTATTTTCTACTCGTCACAAGGAGAGTCAGAAGTGAGTGTGTCCTCACGTTCTTTCCTGTTTGTAGACATGAGGAGAGGCGTAGGCAGGAGGAGGAGATGATGCAGCGCCATCGAGAGCAGGAAGAGTTGAGACGCCAACCAGACGGCTTCAAGCCAAACTATGCGGACAACGTGAGTTCACCGGACAGACACACAAACATGCACACACAAAGGTCAGACCGGTTCAAGCCTAACTTCATGAAGAGTGTGAATACACTTGGAGAACACACACACAGCCAACATAGACATTCACATCAGTACAGTCAGTATCACTCATTTCTTGGTTTTTGAATACACAAATTATCACACTTTTTTCTTCGATTCAGAGAAGCAGTGTTCACACACTTTCATTCACATGATTCTGCTGAGGGTCTGCGTTTTAGATGGGGATTTTGAGAACATTCTCGGATATGATAGGGATTATTCGGGTCCATCGATCATGTTGGGTGCTGAGAAAAGATGCCTAACAGTCCTACCACTCTACGTCACACTGATGATCAAGCATACTAGGGACAGGCACGGTTAATTAAATACCCGGATATCCCACCGAATGTTAGTATTCAATTACCTGAGTGTTCATTTTTTTTAGATACATATTTATTTAGACCTATTTTAATCATGAAAAATCTTTGTCTATATTACGTTGTCCTTGTGATATTTTTTATCTACAAAGAAATACCAGGACATTTGAAATTCTTAATTTAACTAAATTACAAATCTTTGAATGTAGTTTCTATAGCGGTGCGTTGAGCTACTGGTGGGGATTTAGCCCTCCAGGCTGCCCCGACTCGTTATGCCATTTCCCCCACTTCAAATAGCAATTACAGGCACTCCCTTGACAGAGTTTCCACTATACCTGACACAGATCAATGCAAAACACTCACCAGAAAACCTTTTTTCGTAGCAGAATCGGTTCTATCTATAAGGCTGAAAATCGTACTTCTTTCGCTTTTGCTGTTAGCCAAACTACCGGAAACGCAGTATCTCCTCTGTTTACCTCTGCCATGTGCATGTGCATTTTTCGATTATCTGGAAAATATAAGTGATGATATTATTTGAATGGTAAAATAATTTTGAATACCCATTCCTAAAGCATCCCAGAATGCTGCCTTTTTCTTTTCAAATAGTGTCCCATATCACTATAGGAGCATATATTTTCTAGGTAACTACAGATGAACATAGTGTACTGTAGTCCTGTGTGTGAAAGTCTAATAAAAATGTATTTTGGGTTGGTCTAGTTTAGGGTAGCCTACTACCTATTTAGTGCTATTTCTTATGTAAGTAGCATGTCACAATACCAACAGGGCTCTAGGTTTGGTTTTGGTATCTTCCAAAGACTTTCGCGTGAAAGACACAACCGTGATCTGAAATTGGCGTCAAGCCACTATTCATTCTCCTTCTTACAGGACTGATAGGTGTAAGCAGTGCAGCGATTGCTCAATCTAGCCCTCCAATGGGCTTAGGGTAGCATCTGACAGCCACCATCTTGTTTACACCCATCTGGTTTCTTCAGATCTGCTAAAACCAAAAGAGAAAGGCCGAGGGGTTTTCATATTGGTTCATCTGTGTTTTACTGTGGTTTTCAGGGTGTATGTTTCTCACCAAACTGATGTCCAGCAGTAGCAGCCCTTCTAAGCCGTGTATCCACAATACTAGCCTCACAGCTAGCGACATAAAACACCATGTAGCTGTCCCACGTTATACGTATATCATCAATTCAAATGCCTGTTGTATTTACCTGGGTTTTCAACACCTATTTTACTAAAGTAGTATGGGAGAGGGACACCTGCTAGAACAAAATACTGCTCTATCTCTTCTGAGTTGTCTGAAGTAATTTAGATCCTGTAACCGACAGCTTGGCTTTCTTGTGGGAACGTTAAGAGGGGAGAGGCTAATGATTTGACAGACCCTTTCACCACAATGCTCATTTGTCATGCTTGAGTGTGTTCTAGATGAGAGTAACTTCTCTTCCAGAGAGAGTCCTCAGAATAGTTCTAAGTTTTTCCATGAAGGCGATAGGGTAACTTGAATGTCAATCTGTTAAAATTTGAATGGCATGTCTAGAAATGGCCACTGTGCAAATGCTGTGTCCTTTGGTATCTTTATCTAATCACTTGACAAAAACACACAGGCAAAGAGTTGAGGAATCTGTCATCGGCTTTTTTGGGGTGGATTTTAATCTTTCATTTCAGGCCTAAGTCTTGGTCCCAATTTTCAGAACTTCAACAGTCTCCAGTCAACTTTTTCATCATTGCAACTCTGTGATCATGGGTTGGGAAACATACTGACATTCTCAGGAAACATGTGTTTATCTACCTAGCCCTTAGTGCACTTGTATTACTGCATGCCTGTGGATGTGATGTGTCTTATGATGTTGCTGCATAATAACTTTTCTTCTCTGTTTCTATTGTGTGTTGAGAGGCCGTAGAGAAAGAGGACCGGCTGGAAATATCGTACAAAGCACCCTCTGCTGTTACAGCCACCCTTACACTACTCTTAGCATGTAACTGTTGCATAGGAGCAAGAGTTCAGCTCCTACAGCTTAACCTAAAACAACCCGCACAAGGATTAGCTTAGCTCTATTGTCGTTACCCTTTACCATTAGTCTTGGGGGGGGTAGTAGACTGGCAGCAATCTCAGAACATGCTCGCAAGCCTCACACACACTTACGAACAACACGTATACCTAACACACTTTTTGTCTCCCTCCTTTTAGATTGACATTTTAGTAATTTAGCAGACGCTCTCATCCAGAGCGACTTACTTAGTGCATTCATCGTAAGAAAGCTAGGTGAGACAACCACATATCAGTCGTAGTAAGTATATTTTTCCTCAATTAAAGTAGTGATCAGCAATGTCCGTGCTAGTAGGAAAGGACGAGTGCAAGTTTAAAAAATGAACGATGCTCCATCCCCTAACTTAATGTGCTATCGACCGAGGAATGAAAACCAAAAGGGATGGTTGAATAGAAGTCCAGAAGACAAAGCTGAACTACAACTTAGAAGTCAGAAGTGTCTGGCAATAATATAACTTTTTAAAGATCTATCAATTGGGCACCACTTTGTATTCAATGTGTCCCGTCATCCAGAGTGCCAAAGTTGTGCTCGTGTAAAACATACACAGGATTGCAGTATATGTAGGCCTACTATTATTAGTGGCACTAGCAACAGTCTTCCCTTTAAATATTGTAAAAAAATATAGAAATAAAAAAACCAGACTTGTGGTTATGTAGCACACTACACTGTTTCAGATAGAAATACCATTCAAATGTAAAAATGTGTAGGCTGGTCTGGATTAAGTTGCTTGCATACAGGTTTTTTCATACCATATATACCAATTTTTTTTTAAATAATTTTTTACCTCCCCTTTTCTCCCCAATTTTGATCTTGTCTCATCGCTGCAACTCCCCAACGGGCTCCGGAGGCAAAGGTCGAGTCATGCGTCGTCTGAAACATGATCTGCCAAACCGCGCTTCTAAACCCCCAACAGCTTAATCCGAAAGCCAGGCGCACCAATGTGTTGGAGGAAACACTGTTCACCTGACGACCGAGGTCAGCCTGCAGGCGCCCGGCCCGCCGCAAGTGGTCGCTAGAGCGCGAATAGCCAAATGAAGTTCCCCCGGTCAAACCCTAACCCGGGCGACGCTGGGCCAATTGTACGGCGCCCTATGGGATTTCCGATCACGACCGGTTATGTGATACAGCCCGGGATCAAACCAGGGTCTGTAGTGACACCTCTAGCACTACGATGCAGTGCCTTAGACCGCTGCGCCACTCAGGAATCCCAGCATATATATACTTTTTAAATAATTCAACTTTTTGTCCTTCTTAAAAACTTTGTAAAACAAGGTGACTTTTTACACATCAGCTACTTGAACACTTTCCCAACAATTTAGACAAAACTTAGAGGATATGAAATATTGGTCTTCTCTGCTATTCAAATCTGAAATTGGGAACGGAATTATCTTCTAACAATCAAACTATACAGCTGTTTTAGGAACCGCATCAACTACTATCTCTTCAATTTTACAAACTTTTGACTACTTTCATAAAAACTTAGTGTATGAAATCTTTAGTCTGCTTTTCAAATCGGAAATCAGAACAGCAAAATCAAATTATAACACTTACTCTAGCTAACCTATGGCCTACCTATCTAAAACAGTCACTACTGCCATGTAGACTACTGCTACTAGTACTTCTGGGCTACTTACTACTACCTAGTCTCCCACCGAAGGCTACTATTCACTATTTATAAGTCAGTCACGCCCTCTACTACACCAGACTTAAATTTAACACTAACAAACTTCTAAACTTCCACCACTAGGTGTAACATATTCATCACCCCTACAACTACAACTTGTAGTATTCATCACCCCTACAACATAGCCTACAACTTTTCTAATTCCTTATGAGTAAAAATGTTGTAGTCTGAGTGTATTTACTGTATTTGTGATGAAATATGTGATCTAACTCCCCTACACGCCAAAGTAATAAGGTTTTTATAGTTGTCTATCATAGTATGGGCTTATCAGACTAGATATTTTATCATTTAACTTTGGCTAGAATTCTTCACTTAAGTAAAATGTTTTACATTTCCTCAACTACCACACAAATACTTTCAATGACCTAAAGCAAGTCCCACAATTTTTGATAATTGATAATTACCTTCTAGTTACTTTTTATGACAAAAAAAATGTCATAAAAATGTTTAGTAGTAGTGCATACTGTACTTTGGGGAGTTTTTATCCATGAACATTTGTGTGGAAATTGTTCCAGGCAAAATACCTATATCAGATATTCTGATCAATACTCAAGATTTAATTCCAACAAATACTGTATGTTTTGTTTTGTTTCTCGTTTAACAGTTCTCATTCTTTTTCCTATAAAGTTTCTTGCATTTAATTATTTCAACATTATAGATGACAAACGTTTGTAATACTGTCACGTCATGTTAATTAACATGACATTTTAATATCCCATACTGCACTTACCTCTGTACTCAACAGAGACGAGAGAGAGAGGGTGTGTGTGTGTGTGTGTGTGATTTGAATTTGTTTCTGTGTGTGTACTTAAACTACTTCATGTGCTTGTCTTGAGGGAGTGTTGTGTGCAAGTATGTGTGATGGGAGTGTTCGATCTTCAATGTGGAACATTTGCATTGTATTCCAGGTAAGTATATTCAGGTGGAGCTGTAACTATATAACTAGAACACAGTTTGTCCCACTACAGATGAGTGAATGCAACCGGTGAAGGATATCGTTTTCAGTGTCCATCCCTCATTAACTATTTAAATGTAACATGATTTGTAATATAGTATATTAATATGGAATATATAATATATGTACTATTTACCCATGTTTACTTTGTTTTAGCTGGCCAGTTTAAAATTCACAGGAAACTCAGATTTTACAACATATCTTAAGACATTTTGGACCAGGAGGTGTATTCTGTGGTTCTGCAATTTTAAGAATGTTGCTGGTAGAAATGCAATGTGTAGAGCTGACACTGTTCCCTATTACACGTTACAGAGCATGTCTGTTCTAAACAATGCTTTTCTATCTGTAACGCTTCTGACTTTGACAATATAACGTAGCACACAGGACTATACTGTATGTGTATCATATTTGTATGATGGTGTGAGTGAGCGAGTTAGGAGGATGTTGAGTGTACTTGCATATTATTTGTGTCTGTGCGAGTGTGTTGGGGGGGGGGGGGTTGAGTTGAGTGATAATGTTGTGTACTTACAGGTGTGTGTGTGAGAGAGCGCAAGTGGGGGCATGTTTATTGCATGTCCTTTATGATAATATATTTTATGTGAGTGTGTGTGTGAGGGGAGGTCAGTGTTGATAATGTGTGTGCTTTGTACAGCTTCATTTGTGCGTTTGTGTAGAGTACATATATATTTGTGTGTACTAATGTTTGGGTTGTCTGAACATCTATGTGTGGAGGGGATTTGGGGATTTATCTACTTCTCTATCTTTTGTCTTGCATATTTATCAGTAACCCTTATTCCTCTAGGCTGAAATCACCACAACAAGGTCACTTCAGTGTTTGATCAACTTTGGACTAAATCCATGTTATATTTTGGCTTGGCCCATATTAAGTTATATGCTCATCACATACAGACCGATATTGACCTTTTTAGATGGGTCTTGAGAATCCATACTGGACACATAGGTAACTTGTTAAGCAAACCTAGGAACTCAGATGATCATTCCGTATGTGCTCCTCTCTCACTAAATTCTTACATATCCAATACAGTATCATTCCACACACAGCTTTTGTAACTCCTCCTTCGGGACTTTTTCTATCACAGTTGGGAGAACATTATTATCCTTATTCCCTGGCTGTTGCTTATACAGTGAGGCAAACAAGTATTTAGTCAGCCACCAATTGTGCAAGTTCTCCCACTTAAAAAGATGAGAGGCCTGTAATTTTCATCATAGGTACACTTCAACTATGACAGACAAAATGAGAAGGAAAAAAATCCAGAAAATCACATTGTAGGATTTTTTATGAATTTATTTGCAAATTATGGTGGAAAATAAGTATTTGGTCAATAACAAAAGTTTATCTCAATACTTTGTTATATACCCTTTGTTGGCAATGACAGAGGTAAAATGTTTTCTGTAAGTCTTCACACACTGTTGCTGGTATTTTAGCCCATTCCTCCATGCAGATCTCCTCTAGAGATGTTTTGGGGCTGTTGCTGGGCTACACGGACTTTCAACTCCCTCCAAAGATTTTCTATGGGGTTGAGATCTGGAGACTGGCTAGGCCACTCCAGGACCTTGAAATGCTTCTTACGAAGCCACTCCTTCGTTGCCCGGGCGGTGTGTTTGGGATCATTGTCATGCTGAAAGACCCAGCCACGTTTCATCTTCAATGCCCTTGCTGATGGAAGGAGGTTGTCACTCAAAATCTCACGATACATGGCCCCATTCATTCTTTCCTTTACACGGATGTCGTCCTGGTCCCTTTGCAGAAAAACAGCCACAAAGCATGATGTTTCCACCCCCATGCTTCCAAGTAGGTATGGTGTTCTTTGGATGCAACTCAGCATTCTTTGTCCTCCAAACACGACGAGTTGAGTTATTACCAAAAAGTTATATTTTGGTTTCATCTGACCATATGACATTCTCCCAATCTTCTTCTGGATCATCCAAATGCTCTCTAGCAAACTTCAGACGGGCCTGGACGTGTACTGTCTTACGCAGGGGGACAACTCTGGCACTGCAGGATTTGAGTCCCTGGCGGCGTAGTGTGTTACTGATGGTAGGCTTTGTTACTTTGGTCCCAGCTCTCTGCAGGTCATTCACTAGGTCCCCCCGTGTGGTTCTGGGATTTTTGCTCACCGTTCTTGTGATCATTTTGACCCCACGGGGTGAGATCTTGCGTGGAGCCCCAGATCGAGGGAGATTATCAGTGGTCTTGTATGTCTTCCATTTCCTAATAATTGCTCCCACAGTTGATTTCTTCAAACCAAGCTGCTTACCTATTGCAGATTCAGTCTTCCCAGCCTGGTGCAGGTCTACAATTTTGTTTCTGGTGTCCTTTGACAGCTCTTTGGTCTTGGCCATAGTGGAGTTTGGAGTGTGACTGTTTGAGGTTGTGGACAAGTGTCTTTTATACTGATAACAAGTTCAAACAAGTGCCATTAATACAAGTAACGAGTGGAGGACAGAGGAGCCTCTTAAAGAAGAAGTTACAGGTCTGTGAGAGCCAGAAATCTTGCTTGTTTGTAGGTGACCAAATACTTATTTTCCACCATAATTTGCAAATAAATTCATAAAAATCCTACAATGTGATTTTCTGGATTTTTTTTTCCTTCTCATTTTGTCTGTCATAGTTGAAGTGTACCTATGATAAATTACAGGCCTCATCTTTTTAAGTGGGAGAACTTGCACAATTGGTGGATGACTAAATACTTTTTTGCCCCACTGTATAGCTGTGTGAGTGTTGTGATGTGTGAGGAATCATCCTACACATGTCCTAATGGTCCTAGTAGTTATTGTCCACAAGGTTTACGGGTGCACCACTCTTCTTCACTTCTTCCAGAGAGAACAGGAAATGAGAATGGGTGAACTGGGCCCTCGTGGAGCCATTAATATGGGAGGTAGGGTCATAATGATGACTCAGCACTGACTGGTCCATAAACAACAATGAACTACCCCCTCCCCCTTTCGGTGTCTACAGATCTAAAGGAACTGGGAAGGTGTTGGCCATATGGCTAGGTTTGTGAAATTCTGGTAACTTTCTCAATTCCCAGGGACTGGGATTCCTGGAAAGCCTGGGAATTTGAGGAAAGTTACTGGAGTTTTGCCGCCCCAGCCATAAGGCAGAAGTTCCCCCTAAGAAGGCTAGGTGGAGGCACCGCCATATTGTGTGCACCTGGCTAGTTCCTTCAGGTCGGCAGACATTAAAGGGCTCGGAGCAGGGCTAAAGATATATTGTGAGGCTCTGAACGGGATGGGCTGTGTGAGGTTCATGGTGGCTCCTTCACCACTTCATGATTGTAACCCGGGGCTGCACATCACCTACATACTGTGTGTACTGAAGTACTAATACTACTGGGGGAAATATGCTCATGTGGTGTAGTCTGAGAACATGCTAATTATGTTTTTGTGTCACTGATTAGATATGTGAGTGAGAGTGACTAGGGTGTAAGTGTGTTTTGGGGGAATGTGAGACTGAAATAATCGTGGAGGGGTTAAAGTTATCGATCACTTTGCAGCAATCCTTTGCAGTGATCGATAACTTTAACCCCGCCACGATTATTTCAGTATATATAGATATAGATATATATAGATAGATAGATATGACTAAATGGTGTAACTCAGTTTTAATACATGTACAAAACTCCTCTTTCCTGACAAGAAATTATGGCCATGCCTTTTCTATTTTCATGAAAAAGGAGTTTTGCAGTCGAACTGAAATTGACTTAAATTTCAGTCATGGGATTTCTTTTGTTTTTACCCCTGATTTGTGTGGAGAAACTGAGTACATCAAGTCGTAGAAAGTCACATCTACCTTTTTTTTAGTGTGAATTTTACATGATGACTTCACTAATGATCTTTTCATTATCAGGTCATTTGTTATTTAGTCAACTGGTTGAAGGAAACCATTGTTTTCTTTAGTCCTTAATGTTTTATGCAACTTCACTTTTGCCCTTTCTACAGACCTACTTATTCATCGTGCCACACATGTGGAAGGTTACCTGATTCGAACAATAGATGAGGCCCAAACCGAACAAACATTTCTAGCTTGAGGGTTTTTAGCAAACATTTTGTATCAGCAGTAGCCACCAATCCCAACACTTGGTAAACGTTCTTATCTACAAGCTTAGAATAAACCCATCCCTTTGTTTGTATTTACATTTTATGTGTGTGTATGTTTACTACTTACAAACATAATGGTGTGCGTTGTTCAATGAGATGGTGGATTATTTGTATTGGGGGAGGGGTTTGCAGTATCATTTATGTGTACATATACCATCTAGGAAATAGTTTATCATCTTTTCATTTCCAGCAGTGTGGGTGGGTGGAGTCAATTCATAACTAATACAGCTGTCTCATTTAGTACCTAGAAAGCATAATGAACTCTTTACTCGTGTTTCCATTAGTTGTTGATGCAACATTTTCTATCTTCTTAATTTAAAAAAAAAAGTATTTATTAAATGACTTGTCATCCTACTGATGATTTTACAGTGTTCTCAAAGACCTGTGTCATATGGCTGTGAATGGGGTTTTGGGTCCGGGGTTGAGTATTTGGCAACGGTGATGTGCAGTCACGGTTTTTAACCTAGAAGCAGAACTGGGTGATGGTGTTCTTTCGCCTGAAATCGGAAATTCATCCAGACTATCTGAGGGCCTCTCACAGCTTGTCCCACTGTTTTACTGTAATGGAACTCTTGCTCTGTTGATTGAATGGTATGATACACTGCTCCTGTTCCCAATGACCTGTAAATAGTCTGTTGTAGGCATCTATCTGCTAACGTTGGTTTTTGGTTGTTCAGCTTATATTAATACAACTTAACCAATTTTAAGTCATAGCCTAATGATTACAGGTGCTGTAGACTGTTAACCTGCCATATGAAATCATCAACAAATGATGTATGTTTTTAAAAGGGTTTTATATATATATATATATATATATATATATATACACTAAACAAAAAATAAATGTAACATGCAAAGATTTCAAATATTTAGCTGAGTTACAGTTCATAGAAGGAAATCAGTCAATTGAAAAATTCATCAGTACCCCAGCTCAGGTAACATGGGACCAACATTTTACATGTTGCATTTCATTTTTTGTTCAGTGTAGATATCGATATGGATATCTCACCACAGACTAACAAAATTTGATATGTTTTCAATTGTGTACCACCGGGCTCAATATTGACTTATTTTTCCCTATCAAACTAGGAAACAAAACATTTGACACCTACATAATTGGCATTGCTTGTGTGACCAACAACCAACGTTAGCTAGCTCTGTCAGCCCTGAGAGATTTATTTTACACCACTCTACAACAACAAACAGTGCACACGGGGTGTGATGGGTGGGGTTTACTTCCAGTGTGACCAAACGATGCTACGTTGTTTTGCGTGTAGATGGGTTTAACCCCGCCTCTGTTGCCGGGGCCAGTGTAAACCAGGGACCCCCTCAAATGATGGGCATAGGCATGAGCGGAAGGGCCGGAGCCATGGGCCCCGAGGGAACTCCAAACATGGGCGCACCAAACATGATGCCAGACAATGGAGCCATGGTAATGTATGCGCTAAGATGGGCGCTTACACTCAACCTCTTTTTAATTTCTCTCTCAATAACTCACTCTCCTTAACCTGCTCAACCCTTGGTGCTCAATAGAAACTGCAGTGTAATGTTTTCAGGTTTTAACCAGTGGTGAGAGGAGATGCCAGAGGCTATTTAGATGCTGCTTATGGATATTACATTCCAAGGTGTTTTGCCAGTGACTTTGATTTTAATAGTTTATGGTACAGATATCTCATCCAGCTGGTCTTTTCTGGCATCTTTTCCCCTACCATTGTGATATCTTTAATCAGGATATCATAGTATCCCGTGGTGGTTAATAATAACATTTACTCCCCTGATTTCACTTTTCACATCATGAGGTTAGTGCAGGTTAGGAAAGGGATTCTCATAGCTTATATCAGCTCTGCACCCATAACTAATGGACTGATTCCTCTCTCCCTCTTCTGACTCTGCCCGGAACTCCTCTGCTTGCCTACTTTGACGTTCGGAACGCCTTCTCATTGCCTCGCCAAAACGAACATTGTTATTGAATATCCCTCCCATCTGATTCTTCTGCATCTGGACTGCTCATAATATCTCCACCAACCTTTCCCTTTATATTGTAGCTTCGCAACGATAGGTTCCCCCAGGGGGCTCCTAATCAGATTGGTTCGTCCCCCATGAGTGGCCGTCCAGGTGTCGAGTCCCCTCAGCAGCAACAGGCAGTGGGGGCAGGGCTTATGGGGGCAGGGCTTATGGGGGCAGGGCCTGGACCTGCAGTGGGGGGGCCAGCAGGCTTTGGGAGGGGAATCCCTGTTGTGGGAAACTATGAAGGGCCTAACAACAAACGTCGCAGATACTGATTGTGTTATGTTGACATTTTTTCAACGGTGTACCCCAAGGCTCAATATTCGGATCTCCTGCTTCTCCTTTCTCATTATGTAAAATAACTGATTTATTTTCTCGTCAAATGTTTTTTTTTTTGTTCTTTTAATTTGGGCTGATAATTTCCCTCAGCTTCTTCATGTGTCCCGAATGTTGACTGAGGGGGAAAAAAATAAATAATTATATCACAAGCCAGGCCCAATGTTGATGCAAAAACACAAATTTTCAATGTTGGCCGCCAAAGGCCAATATCAACTGCGATGTATCTTGATGTAGTCAGGTCTGTAGATGGCTTATAAACTTCTGTATGATGTCTTTTCTTGCTTTTTGCTATCAGTATCCTATCCTCCTGTTATTGTTGTTTTCAGTAGATCCTAGTAACAAGTGAAGACCTGCATTGCCTCTGCAATGGTTAGCTTACTTTGATTTCCTCCCGTCCATGGAATGTATTTCCGGTACATTGCATCCTGTAGTAGTTGTTTGACTAACTGCAATAAAACTGTGAAATGCCATTTTGTGAATACTAAGTTGATTGAAGTAAAAAAAACAAACACAAACTATTTTGTAGCCTCTAGATATTTTGGGATTTTCTCACCCTCATCCTTGTTTCAAGTATTGTGAACTCAAACTAATCTTTTAATTTTTCAGAGCAGAGTCAAAATGATGTCTGTGTAAAACATGCACAGCCTTATGTTGTCACCCAGAGTCACATTTGTTTAGCTATAGCACACAATATTTTACAAAGCTAGGTTTTAAAGGACCATAGAGTTTAGTCTGCTTCGTGTTTTCTTTTTTGCCAAGGAAAATCTGCTATCTTAGTATTGCGATACTGGTATCGGTACAACGCTATTGGGTGTATTGATCCTCAAGCAGGCAGAATACCCATATCGGATATTCTGATCAATACACTGGAGTTTAATTTGAACCAATAGGCAACTCAACATTTTGTTAGTCATTTCTCATTCTTTTTCTGTATATTTAAAGTTTATTGTATTTTAATTAACTCAACATTATAGACAAACTTTTGTAATATAGTGTTAATTAACATGACATTTGAATATCCCGTACTCGTGCACTTACCTCTGTACTCGAGCAAGAGAATTTGTGTTGCCGTGTGTGTGAAGAATCGTGTGCTTGTCTTGAGTGAGTGTTGTGTGCAAGCATGAGGAAAGTCTTTGACGTGGAACATTTGCATTATATTTCAGGTAAGTATATTCAGGTGGAGCTGTAACTACACTACATGCCAAAGTATGTGGACACCTCATCAAACATCTCATTCCAAAATCATGGGCATTTAATATGGAGTTGGTCCCCCTTTGCTGCTATAACAGCTTCTAGGAAGGCTTTCCACTAGATGTTGGAACATTGCTGTTGGGACTTGCATCCATTCAGCCATGAGCATTTGTGAGGTGGGTCACTGATATTGGGCGATTAGGCCTGGCTCGCAGTCGGCGTTCCAATTCATCCCAAGGTGTTTGATGGGGTTGAGGTCAGGGCTCTGCAGGCCTGTCAAGTTCTTCACACCGATCTCGACAAACCATTTATGTATGGACCTCGCTTCATGCACAGGGGCATTGTCATGCTGAAACAGGAAAGGGCCTTCCTCAAATGTATTTATTTTGATTGAATATCCAAAACATACAATATACTTGCAGTGAAGCCGCTCAACAACTACACCACACCAGTCATCCAACAGACTCCCATTCAGGATGACACAGGGTCAACGCCCTGCTCAAGGGCACGTCAACAGATCTCCCATAAGGCCAAAAACAGGGACCCAGATCAATGTATTTTCAGCCATTCCTGAACTTAAGACCAGAAACAGGCTTCCTGAGGGCAATACCAAAATAAATGGTCTATTGATTCTGTATCCTCAAAACAAAATCTGCAGAGCTTCAATGATTTTATGCCCCAAATATTCAATGTTTTGTTGGTGGCAAGAATTCTGTATAATAATTTTTGCTGACAAGCTTGAAGTCTTGAATCTTGCTTCGTTTTAAAAATCAACTTAAACACCCTGTACCATGGAATCGGTATATCAAAAAATGTCTTCCCAACTATTTTGCAATCTGTATGGCACAGTTGTCAACATCCTGGTCCTCAAATGAAACTGGTATACTTTCCTATTTGTTCTGTTTTTATTCTTCTGCCAGTTTTTATATTGGGCAGACAGATAAGTTCCCTACCACCTCCCGCTGCCACCTGCCTTCTCCGTTTTTGGGGTAACGCTGTAATCAGTTGCTTGTACTCTTGGATTGAGCAGACCTTCTTGTACAATTCTGATAACTCCACGAAAGACACAACTACCATTCCAATTTACAATATACTTTAAGTACAAAATACACATTTCCCATAAATACAGGTATTTTGACAACCAGCACATTTTTAGTTCAGCCATAATATTTGTTAGAACAAATATTACATTTTCAGGGGGATGAAATTGTAGTCAGCTCTGCAATGCTTGTTTGAAAAAGAGAGATTTTGAAAAAAAGTAATTTTCAATTCATTGAAAATGAGACATGGATATCTGCAAAAAGACTTTAAATATTGGATGAGCTTTTCTTAATCTACTTGAGAACCATTTAGGGTTCAAGTAAAACTTTTGAACAGGTGAAGCTTTTAGAGAGGTTTAGTGCTTTTATATTTAATTATCTCAACCCACCCTATTCATTAAATGCTTTATTTTGTCTGGTTTAGCGTTGTCTGGTTTAGCGTCCCAGATAAAGCAAAATATTTTTTGCTCATATGATTTGAAAAACAAATCATCAGGAGTAGGCAGCGCCGTAAGTGAGTAAACAGAGTTAATCAGGGCAATTTTTCCATAAATAGACAGGTATTTTCCTCTCCATGGTTGCATGATCTTGTCTATTTTTCTAGTTTTCTATTGAAATTCATTGTGGAGGGCTCATATCTTTTGTCATATGAATACCAAGTATGTCAACTTCACCGTCAGCCAATTTTATAGGTAAACTGCAGGGTAATGTAGAAGTTGTATTTTTGAAAATCCAATATGTAATATTGTACACAATTAGATTTTAGTCCAGACAAATTTAGCTTGCGGATTTAATATAAAACTTGAGTCATTGGCATACATGGGCACCTTTGTTTTTAAGCCTTGGATTTCTAATCCCCTAATGTTGTTATTGGATCTGATTTTAATAGCTAGCATTTCGATGGCCATAACTAATAGATATGGTGACAGCGGACACCTTTGTTTAACTTCTCTTGGCAATTCAAAACTCTCTAAGTAGCCGATATTTACTATTTTACACCTGGTGTTACATTACTTTTACCCATTTTTTATAAGAGAATCACCAAAATTTTAAAAATCCAGTCTTTATCAAGGGCCTTTTCAAAATCCGCTATAAATACCAGGCCTGGTTTCTTAGATATATCATGATGTTCTATTATTTCTAGTAGTTGTCGTATATTATCTCCATGTAAAAATAAACCTGCCTGATCAGATGGAGCAATACCTGGTAAAACCTCTTTAATTCTGAGTGCTATGCATTTCGCTAGTATTTTTGCATCACAACATTTAAGTGTAAGGGGCCTACAGTCTAAAAAAACGGAATCTTTATATTTGCCATCTGGGTCTTGTTTTAGTAATTAGTGAAATCAGACCTTCCTGCTGAGTACCTGACAGACTACCATTTCTATAGGAGTAGTTAAAACAATCTAACAATGGAGCTTTTAGTATATATACAGTGGGGAGAACAAGTATTTGATACACTGCCGATTTTGCAGATTTTCCTACTTACAAAGCATGTAGAGGTCTGTAATTTTTATCATAGGTACACTTCAACTGTGAGACGGAATCTAAATCTCACATTGTATGATTTTTAAGTAATTAATTAGTATTTTATTGCATGACATACAGTGGGGCAAAAAAGTATTTAGTCAGCCACCAATTGTGCAAGTTCTCCCACCTAAAAAGATGAGAGGCCTGTAATTTTCATCATAGGTACACTTCAACTATGACAGACAAAATGAGAAAAAAAATCCAGAAAATCACATTTGTAGGATTTATGAATTTATTTGCCAATTATGGTGGAAAATAAGTATTTGGTCAATAACAAAAGTTTATCTCAATACTTTGTTATATACCCTTTGTTGGCAATGACAGAGGTAAAATGTTTTCTGTAAGTCTTCACACGCTGTTGCTGGTATTTTGGCCCATTCCTCCATGCAGATCTCTAGAGCAGTGATGTTTTGGTGCTGTTGCTGGGCAACACAGACTTTCAACTCCCTCCAAAGATTTTCTATGGGGTTGAGATCTGGAGACTGGCTAGGCCACTCCAGGACCTTGAAATGCTTCTTACGAAGCCACTCCTTCGTTGCCCGGGCGGTGTGTTTGGGATCATTGTCATGCTGAAAGACCCAGCCACGTTTCATCTTCAATGCCCTTGCTGATGGAAGGAGGTTTTCACTTAAAATCTCACGATACATGGCCCTGTTCATTCTTTCCTTTACACGGATCAGTCGTCCTGGTCCCTTTGCAGAAAAACACCCCCAAAGCATGATGTTTCCACCCCCATGCTTCACAGTAGGTATGGTCTTCTTTGGATGCAACTCAGCATTCTTTGTCCTCCAAACACAATGAGTTGAGTTTACCAAAAAGTTATATTTTGGTTTCATCTGACCATATGACATTCTCCCAATCTTCTTCTGGATCATCCAAATGCTCTCTAGCAAACTTCAGACGGGCCTGGACATGTACTGTCTTACGCAGGGGGACACGTCTGGCACTGCAGGATTTGAGTCCCTGGCGGCGTAGTGTGTTACTGATGGTAGGCTTTGTTACTTTGGTCCCAGCTCTCTGCGGGTCATTCACTAGGTCCCCCCGTGTGGTTCTGGGATTTTTGCTCACCGTTCTTGTGATCATTTTGACCCCGCGGGGTGAGATCTTGCGTGGAGGGAGATTATCAGTGGTCTTGTATGTCTTCCATTTCCTAATAATTGCTCCCACAGTTGATTTCTTCAAACCAAGCTGCTTACCTATTGCAGATTCAGTCTTCCCAGCCTGGTGCAGGTCTACAATTTTGTTTCTGGTGTCCTTTGACAGCTCTTTGGTCTTGGCCATAGTGGAGTTTGGAGTGTGACTGTTTGAGGTTGTCGACAGGTGTCTTTTATACTGATAACAAGTTCAAACAAGTGCCATTAATACAAGTAACGAGTGGAGGACAGAGGAGCCTCTTAAAGAAGAAGTTACAGGTCTGTGAGAGCCAGAAATCTTGCTTGTTTGTGGGTGACCAAATAATTATTTTCCACCATAATTTGCAATTAAATTCATAAAAATCCTACAATGTGATTTTCTGGATTTTTTTTTTCTTATTTTGTCTGTCATAGTTGAAGTGTACCTATGATGAAAATTACAGGCCTCATCTTTTTAAGTGGGAGAACTTGCACAATTGGTGGCTGACTAAATACTTTTTTGGCCCACTAAGTATTTGATACATCAGAAAAGCAGAACTTAATATTTGGTACAGAAACCTTTGTTTGCAATTACAGAGATCATACGTTTCCTGTAGTTCTTGACCAGGTTTGCACACACTGCAGCAGGGATTTTGGCCCACTCCTCCATACAGACCTTCTCCAGATCCTTCAGGTTTTGGTGCTGTTGCTGGGCAATACGGACTTTCAGCTCCCTCCAAAGATTTTCTATTGGGTTCAGGTCTGGAGACTGGATAGGCCACTCCAGGACCTTGAGATGCTTCTTACGGCGCCACACCTTAGTTGCCCTGGCTGTGTGTTTTGGGTTGTTGTCATGCTGGAAGACCCAGCCACGACCCATCTTCAATGCTCTTACTGAGGGAAGGAGGTTGTTGGCCAAGATCTCGTGATACATGGCCCCATCCATCCTCCCCTTAATACGGTGCAGTCGTCCTGTCCCCTTTGCAGAAAAGCATCCCCAAAGAATGATGTTTCCACCTCCATGCTTCATGGTTGGGATGGTGTTCTTGGGGTTGTACTCATCCTTCTTCCTCCAAACACAGCGAGTGGAGTTTAGACCAAAAAGCTCTATTTTTGTCTCGTCAGACCACATGACCTCCCATTCCTCCTCTGGTTCATCCAGATGGTCATTGGCAAACTTCAGACGGGCCTGGACATGCGCTGGCTTGAGCAGGGGGACCTTGTGTGCGCTGCAGGATTTTAATCCATGACGTCGTAGTATGTTACTAATGGTTTTCTTTGAGACTGTGGTCCCAGCTCTCTTCGGGTCATTGACCAGGTCCTGCCGTGTAGTTCTGGGCTGATCCCTCACCTTCCTCATGGTCATTGATGCCCCACGAGGTGAGATCTTGCATGGAGCCCCAGACCAAGGGTGATTGACCGTCATCTTGAACTTCTTCCATTTTCTAATAATTGCGCCAACAGTTGTTGCCTTTTCACCAAGCTGCTTGCCTATTGTCCTGTAGCCCGTGCAGGTCTACAATTTAGCCCTGATGTCCTTACACAGCTCTCTGGTCTTGGCCATTGTGGAGAGGTTGGAGTCTGTTTTGATTGAGTGTGTGGACAGGTGTCTTTTATGCAGGCAATGAGTTCAAACAGGTGCAGTTAATACAGGTAATGAGTGGAGAACAGGAGGGCTTCTTAAACAAAAACGAACAGGTCTGTGAGAACTGGAATCCTTACTGGTTGGTAGGTGATCAAATACTTATGTCATGCAATAAAATGCAAATTAATTACTTAAAATCATACAATGTGATTTTCTGGATATTTGTTTTAGATTCTGTCTCTCATAGTTGAAGTGTACCTATGATAAAATATTACAGACCACTACATGCTTTGTAAGTAGGAAAACCTGCAAAATCGGGAGTGTATCAAATACTTGTTCCCCCCACTGTGTGTGTGTGTGTGTGTGTGTGTGTGATATATATATACAGTGCCTTGCGAAAGTATTCGGCCCCCTTGAACTTTGCGACCTTTTGCCACATTTCAGGCTTCAAACATAAAGATATAAAACTGTATTTTTTTTGTGAAGAATCAACAACAAGTGGGACACAATCATGAAGTGGAACGACATTTATTGGATATTTCAAACTTTTTTAACAAATCAAAAACTGAAAAATTGGGCGTGCAAAATTATTCAGCCCCTTTATTTTCAGTGCAGCAAACTCTCTCCAGAAGTTCAGTGAGGATCTCTGAATGATCCAATGTTGACCTAAATGACTAATGATGATAAATACAATCCACCTGTGTGTAATCAAGTCTCCGTATAAATGCACCTGCACTGTGATAGTCTCAGAGGTCCGTTAAAAGCGCAGAGAGCATCATGAAGAACAAGGAACACACCAGGCAGGTCCGAGATACTGTTGTGAAGAAGTTTAAAGCCGGATTTGGATACAAAAAGATTTCCCAAGCTTTAAACATCACAAGGAGCACTGTGCAAGTGATAATATTGAAATGGAAGGAGTATCAGACCACTGCAAATCTACCAAGACCTGGCCGTCCCTCTAAACTTTCAGCTCATACAAGGAGAAGGCTGATCAGACATGCAGCCAAGAGGCCCATGATCACTCTGGATGAACTGCAGAGATCTACAGCTGAGGTTGGAGACTCTGTCCATAGGACAACAATCAGTCGTATATTGCACAAATCTGGCCTTTATGGAAGAGTGGCAAGAAGAAAGCCATTTCTTAAAGATATCCATAAAAAGTGTTGTTTAAAGTTTGCCACAAGCCACCTGGGAGACACACCAAACATGTGGAAGAAGGTGCTCTGGTCAGATGAAACCAAAATTGAACTTTTTGGCAACAATGCTAAACGTTATGTTTGGCGTAAAAGCAACACAGCTGAACACACCATCCCCACTGTCAAACATGGTGGTGGCAGCATCATGGTTTGGGCCTGCTTTTCTTCAGCAGGGACAGGGAAGATGGTTAAAATTGATGGGAAGATGGATGGAGCCAAATACAGGACCATTCTGGAAGAAAACCTGATGGAGTCTGCAAAAGACCTGAGACTGGGACGGAGATTTGTCCTCCAACAAGACAATGATCCAAAACATAAAGCAAAATCTACAATGGAATGGTTCAAAAATAAACATATCCAGGTGTTAGAATGGCCAAGTCAAAGTCCAGACCTGAATCCAATCGAGAATCTGTGGAAAGAACTGAAAACTGCTGTTCACAAATGCAGTCCATCCAACATCACTGAGCTCGAGCTGTTTTGCAAGGAGGAATGGGAAAAAATTTCAGTCTCTCGATGTGCAAAACTGATAGACATACCCCAAGCGACTTACAGCTGTAATCGCAGCAAAAGGTGGCGCTACAAAGTATTAACTTAAGGGGGCTGAATAATTTTGCACGCCCAATTTTTCAGTTTTTGATTTGTTAAAAAAGTTTGAAATATCCAATAAATGTCGTTCCACTTCATGATTGTGTCCCACTTGTTGTTGATTCTTCACAAAAAAAATACAGTTTTATATCTTTGTTTGAAGCCTGAAATGTGGCAAAAGGTTCAAGGGGGCCGAATACTTTCGCAAGGCACTGTATGTTTAATTTGTGTTAGTTGGCCAGTTTTTTAAATTCAGAGGAAACTCTCATATCTTGCAACATCTTAAGACATTCAATTTAGATTTTTGGACTAGGTGTATTCTGTGGTGCTGCAATGTTTAGAATGTTGCTGATAGAAATGTAATGTGTAGAGCTGACACTGTTCCCCATTACACCTTACAGAGAATGTCTATTCTAAACAATGCTTTTCGATCTGTAACTCTTCTGACTTTGACAATATAACGTAGCATACAGGACTATACTGTGTGTGTATATTTGTATGATTGAGCGAGTGGGGAGGATGTGTCGAGTGATAATGACTTGTACTTACAAATGTTTGAGAGGGAGTGAGGGCAGATTTAATGGTATGTCCTTCAAAAAGGTCATTTGTGATTTTGGTAGTCTTATGTCATGCTGACTGCAGGAATGTCCATCAGAGCTGTTTCCAGAGAATTGAATGTTCATTTCTCTACCATATGAGGCCTCCGTTTTAGAGAATTTGGCAGTACGTCCAACCGGCCTCACAACCGCAGACCACGTGTGACCACGCCAGCCCAGGACCTCCACATCCAGCTTCTTCAACTGCAGGATCGTCTGAGACCAGCCACCCAGATAGCCAATAAAAGTGTGGGTTTGCACAACCGAAGAATTTCTGAACAAACTGTCTGCACAAGCTCATCTGAATGCTTGTCATCCTCACCAGGGTCTTGACCTGACTGCAGTTCGGCATCGTAACCGACTTCAGTGTCAAATGCTCACCTTCGATGGCCACTGGCACGCTGGAAAAGTGTGCTCTTCACGGATGAATCCCGGTTTCAACTGTACTGGACAGGTGGCAGACAGCATGACGTCGTATGGGTGAGCAGTTTGCTGATGTCAATGTTGTGAACAGAGTAACCCATGGTGGCGGTGAGGTTATGGTATGGGCAGGCATAAGCTATGGACAATGAACACAATTGCGTTTCATCTATAGCAATTTGCATCCACGGAGATACCGTGACGAGATCCTGAGGCCCATTGTCGTGCCATTCATCCGCCGCAATCACCTCATGTTTCAGAATGATAATGCACACTCCATGCCGCAAGGATATGTACACAATTCCTGGAAGCTGAAAAAGTCCCAATTCTAAAGTGACCTTCAGACCTACCAGACGTGTCACATATTGAGCATGTTTGGGATGCTCTGGAAGTCCGGATCAACGTGTACGACAGTCGGTTCCAGTTCTGGCCAATAACCAGCAACTTTGCACAGCCATTGAATAGAAGTGGGACAACATTCCACAGCCACAATCAACGGCCTGATCAACTCTATGCAAAGGAGATGTCACGCTGCATGAGGCAAATGGTGGTCACACCAGATCCTGACTGGTTTTCTGAACCACTCCTCTACATTATTTTTTTTAAAGGTATCTGTGACCAATCGATGCATACCTGTATTCCCAGTCATGTGAAATCCATAGATGGGGTGGCAGGGTAGCATAGTGGTTAGAGCATTGGACTAGTAACCGGAAGGTTGCAAGTTCAAATCCCCGAGCTGACAAGGTACAAATCTGTCGTTCTGCCCCTGAACAGGCAGTTAACCCACTGTTCCTAGGCCGTCATTGAAAATAAGAATTTGTTCTTTAACTGACTTGCCTAGTTAAATAAAGGTAAAATAAAGGCCTAATGAATTCATTTAAATTGACTGATTTCCTTATAAGAACTGTAACTCAAGTCTTTGGAATTGTTGCATGTTGTTTTATATTGTTCAGTGTCATTTGGGCCAAAACAAATGTCTCAATAGAAAGAAACAAAACTGGTTTAAAGTTTTGAACAGGCTTATATTGCAGTAATTACCAACAATGGTGGGTGCCTTTTTGTAGGCCCACACAATAAAAAAGACAGTTCAAACAAAATTTAGCCAACAAAAATGTCTCGGCAAAGAAACAACACACTATTTGCAAGAATAATATACAATACTAAAACAAATTATAATCAGTTTGAAAATAATAATTTCACTATACTATACTTTGTTGCTAATGGAGATCCTAATCAAAATCCTCTAACTTTAATTTTACGTCAATGAGAAAGGCATCCATCTTCGCAATCAATAGTAGCCTAGGCTAGGGCTGTTGTGGTGACCGCGGTCACGAGTCATGAAGGCAGTCAAATTCCACATGACCGTTGAGTCAAGGTAATTAGGCTTCTCCAAGCTCTGATAGTGCTGCTGATGGTCATTAGTAGCCTACCCAAACGTGTTAACTGCCTGGTACTCCGCACTCTATTGTCCCTCTAATCACTCTGACATCAATGCAAATGTATTCAAATCGAATAAAACACTCATGAAAGCCCATTCGCTCATGTTGCGCAACCTTTCTATAGGCTATGCAATTGAGTGACAAAACAGAGTGATGGCCGCTAATAAAAAGAGGAGGATCCCATCAGCTTTCTATAGGCTAGGCCTACTATATTTATTTCTCAACTTTCCTAATATTAAGCACATTGCTTCTTTTTACAACAGCAGTATAGTGTACCTGGCTGGAATGAAATAAACCACAGGGAAAAGCATCCTCTATTCGTTATTTAAGTGCATAGATGACATGTATTTTTTTCCTGCGGCCCCTGTTTTGATACACATGCATGATAATGGTCCATTCTAAATCAAAACAAATTTCACACATTATTTAGTATATGTAAAGACAAGAATAAATCAAGAAGTCTGATGGATGACAATATTATAAGCTTATCAATTTTGAATTATATATTATCACTTGTGAATGATGCCTAGCATATTTCATAGCCCTTAGGCCTATATGTATTCATAAGGTTTGTGTCACAACTAAAGTGGTCAAATAACATCTTAAAATGAAGCACATTAATCTGCTTTACAAAGGCTGTAGCGCCTAACTGGCATACATAAGCAAATCTGGTCTGCTAAAGGAACTAGTGTAGCCCATAACCATTTGGCATAGCCAGATCAGGGCCTAACAAAAGGACAACTCAGAGTATGCTATTCTTTTCTTCTGAAATATACATTTTCTTCATATCATGCTTCTTTAGACCTGTCTAAAATAAATAATGGATTTATTGTGAAGGTGTAGGCTATGTTACATGGATTTATTTGACTTTTTAAAATTGTAGGCTATATGTTGAAAACAGGAGATGCTAAATGTGTTCATGTTAATTAACTGTCAATTACCTTGAGACTGACAGTTATTTGCTTGACAATCACCGGCTGACAATTTCGTGACTGTCCTAACCTAGGCCAAGGCTCCTTTCACTCGTTCTCTCCGTCTCCACATCAGAAGGCACATGTGAGGTGAGCAGCCGAACCCAGTTTCAGCTATACATAAGCTATACATTTTATTGAGTTGCAATTGGCTGACACATAACAAGCTTGCATAGTTATCATCACCTCACACACACATTAAAGAGGACGGTTCTGGTCGGTAAATCATTTTCAATTGCACGTACCTGAGACCGTGACAATTATCAGATCTGAGTCAAAAGTCTGAATTTAGAACCCGCTCGGGTCTCTGGTCAGATCTCAATATTTCAGGCCTGTTGGACCTGTGAAGACCTCTTGTCTGTTGACATGCTGTTATTTCATCAATACTAGTGGCATTTCTGTAGCTTGTTGGTTGCCTAGCAGCAGGACTGACAAACACTGCTTTAGGGCCATCTGTTCCGTTTAACACAACAGTCCTTACAACATACACCTGTCATTAGTATCCTGAATGAATGTTGTTTCATTGTCCTCTGTGACATGACATACTACCAATCCACTTGGTGGAACACTGTGTATTAGTAGAATGAAGGATGAATTAATAAGTGAGTCAATGAATGAAGGATGCTTGTCCTTCAAGTGGATATTACCTGGCGACCACCTCGCACATCTCAAGGCCGCAGCACTGTCTGTCATTCTAAAGGGTGGGTCTGATTTGTCCTGTTTCACTAAAGCATGTACCACATGGAGTTTCGTATTGCATCTGTCTGACACACACACACACAATTTTCTCTATCGATATGTGTTTGTCATCTACAAAACGTGCACCCAGAGGGGGTCCCAGGACCGAGTTTGGGAAACCCTGATCTACTTAGTAAATGAACCTCATCTATCAGTACTCATCATAAGCCAATTGACATATCAATATAACGAGTAATAATGATGGCCTGTTTTACAGATGGAGGTCCGGTGTTAAAACAACCCCATGGGTGCACAACTATGCTCCTTGAAGGCAGCTGGTTTTCATCCTAGTGTAATATCAGGGGATGTATTCAGTGAGGTGAAACAGTGACCATTTCAGTTCAACATCGAAGTTAATGAGAAGAGCTGACATGATTTACTCATCTAATGACAGACTGCTGTCATTAGACTGCTGTCATATGTTACATTTGAGTCATTTAGCAGACGCTCTTATCCAGAGCGACTTACAGGAGGAATTAGAGTTAAGTGCCTTGCTCAAGGGCACATTGACAGATTTTTCACCTAGTCGCTGGGATTCAAACCAGCAACCTTGTGGTTACTGGCCCAACACTCTCAGTAGGCTACCTGCTGCCCTGTTGTAATCTATACAATGCATTTCTGTCTGTAGAGGTTTTCCTGGGTTGGGATAGGTCGACTGGTGTGGAGGTGGTTTTAATCATGTCATTGTCTCCCTCTGTTCCCCAGGTGCACTCACTCTACATGCTGCAGATATGAGACCAGAAAACTGGTTAAAAACAACAAACATTGCTCTTCAGTGTTACCTCATTCCAACTGTTTTTATTGGGATTCCCTACAGGTAAGTGTTGCTTTTTCCTCCTATTTATTCTTCAACACAGTGTTATGTCTCTTATTACAGTAAATAAAAAATACAGCTTTCAAAAACCAAGTGTTTGGTTCCTTATTCCTTTATCGATTGATTTCAGAGGTAATGACAAATGAGTGTGACTTTAGTGTCTGATTCTCATGCTAGTATTCTTCTGCTTAGAAATTCAGTTCATTTAAACTTGTTCTATGAATTAAATAAGTTTTGTGTGAAAAAATACTCACTTAGGACTGTTAGATTTGATTAGGAAGCAATAAAAAAAACAGGCCAACTCAACGTTGGTGTCTTGGTCTTGTCTTGGGACCCTCATTGACACTGAAAACAGCTCATACTGCTCAAAGATCACAATACTGCAAAAATACCATAACTTGTGAAATCGTTGGGAATTTATCCGTGTCACAGATGTGGAGTTATAGCAAAATAGCTGGAAATTTAGCGTAGAGGAAAGTCTTAAGTTGTTCGATATCCACTTGTAGGCTACTTTTTCGTCTTACAGTGCATTTGGAAAGTATTCAGGCCACTTGACTTTTTCCACATTTTGTTACATTACAGCCTTGTTCTAAAATGTATTACATTGTTTTCTTTCCCTCAATCTACACAGAATACCCTATAATGACAAAGCAAAAACAGGTTTTTAGAAGTTTTTGCAAATGTTAAAATATATTTATATCACATTTACGTAAGATTCAGACCCCGTTACTCAGTACTTTGTTGAATCACCTTTTGGTGGTGATTACAGTGTCAAGTCTTCTTGGGTATGATGCTACAAGCTTGGCACACCTGTATTTGGGGAGTTTCTCACATTCTCCTATGCAGATCCTCTCAAGCTCTTGTCAGGTTGGATGGGGAGCGTCGCTGCACAGCTATATTCAGGGGTCCGGAGATGTTCGATCGGGTTCAAGTCTGGGCTCTGACTGGGCCACTCAAGGACATTGAGACTTGTCCCGAAGCCACTCCTGCGTTGTCTTGGCTGTGTGCTTAGGGTCGTTGTCCTGTTGGAAGGTGAACCTTCGTCCCAGTCTGAGGTCCTGAGTGCTCTGGAGCAGGTTTTCATCAAGGATCTCTCTGTACTTTGCTCCGTTCATCTTTCCCTCGATCCTGACTAGTGTCCCAGTCCATGCTGCTGAACAACATCCCCACAGCATGATGCTGCCACCACCATGCTTCACCGTAGGGATGGTGCCAGGCCAGAGTTCAATCTTGGTTTAATCAGACCAGAGAATCTTGTTTCCTCATGGTCTGAGTCCTTTAGGTGCCTTTTGGCCAACTCCAAGCGGGCTGTCGTGCCTTTTTACTTAGGAGTGGCTTCGGTTTGGCCACTCTACCATAAAAGCCTGATTGGTGGAGTGCTGCAGAGATGGTGGTCCTTCTGGAAGGTTCTCCCATCTCCACAGACGAACTCTGTCAGTGACCATCGGGTTCTTGGTCACCTCCCTGACCAAGGCCCTTTTCCCCTGATTGCTCAGTTTGGCCGGGTGGCCAATACACACTTAACCAGCATGGCTACCACAGCATTCTGCAGCGATACACCATCCCATCTGGTTTGCGCTTAGTGGGACTATCATTTGTTTTTCAACAGGACAATGACCCAACACACCTCCAGGCTGTGTAAGGGCTATTTGACCAAGAATGAGAGTGATGAAGTGCTGCATCAGATGACCTGGCCTTCACAATCACCTGACATCAACCCAATTGAGATGGTTTGGGATGAGTTGGACCACAGAGTAAAGGAAAAGCAGCCAACAAGTGCTCAGCATATGTGGGACCTCCTTCAAGACTGTTGGAAAAGCATTCTAGGTGAAGCTGGTAGAGAATGCCAAGAGTGTGCAAAGCTGTCATGAAGGCAAATGGTAGCTACTTTGAAGAATATATTTTGATTTGTTTAACACCTTTTTTTGGTTACTACGTGATTCCATATGTGTTTAGTTATGTCTTCACTATTTATTATACAATGTAGAAAATAGTAAAAAATAAAAGACAACCCTTCAATGAGTAGGTGTCCAAACTTGACTGATATGATATGCAAATAAGGTCCATATTTTTTTATTTTTAATACATTTGTAAAAAGGTCTAAAAACCTGTTGTAGCTTTGTCCATTATGGGTTATTGTGTGTAGATTGATAATTGTATCCATTTTGGAATACGGCTGTAACATAACAAAATGTGGAAAAGAGGAAGGGGGCTGAATACTTTCCGAATGCACTGTATATATCGAGCCACTAGGTGACCCTGCAACGGTATAGTAGCATACATAATTGAACAAAAACGCTGTAAACCATAGCCTAGCTTACCTCATTGCCAACTTGGTTTTCGAAGTGTGTGGCACTTTCCCTCTGTCTGGAGAACACTGAAGGTGACACAGTCCAGGAGAGACCGACGGATCAGAGCCAAGTTTCCCAGTTGCGGTGTAACTTAAAGGGGCAATCAGCAGTTACTACATACATTTTGTACTTAGAAATGAATATGTTCATTCTTGAAAAATGCAACTTAAATGCATAATGAGCTTAGTTCAACTGTCGTTCTCCACCAGAACCCAACATTTACTCCAACGTTTGTAGACTTTAAAAAATATATATATATTTTTTACAAACACGCTATAGTCTCAAAACATGGTTAAAAAACATTTTTATATCATGGATGGTCAGGCCTTGCATCCGTAGCTCTATGAATTTGAGAGTGATATAATTTATCCAGCCCCATCCCTGAGCGTTACACCAAACCAGGGGTGGGCAGGGCCCGCTTTATTATTGTTTATATTGCTGAATGCCGCTTTAAGTATTACGATGGTCGTAACAAATGCGTCGTTATTTACGATCCAACTTTGTAAGTGTTTACCAAACAAGCAGATAGAGTGAGCCTGTAAGAGTGACAGCTAAAAGCGTCGTTGGGGGAATGTTCGGTTTTTCACGTGACTCCGTTGGGGGATCTGTCCATTTTCCTGCTGCTGAAATTGATGCCGCTTGCGTCATAAGCGACGACTAGTAACCCACATTTCATGTGAAACATAGGCTAGGCCTATACATTTCGCATACTTTTTTTGAATGAAAATAACACTAATCTACAAGTAATTTTGATTGATTTCCTGATTTGAACCCCGGTGGTCTTATTTCCTCCACAGTGCTCTAGCACACTGCACCACAATGTTTTGACTTCGGTGTTATGTCCTGATCAGTTGTAGTTTTTTACTGTAAAATGTATTTATTTTTTCCTGTTTTGTATATGTTTCCATGTCTTGATATTTTAGGTACTACGGATGGAAAATAACTATTCGCTAAATCTGGTGCGACATGTTTGGTGCTCTGAGACGGCCTATGCTTTTGTTGTGCATAGTCCCTGCCAAACAAACGTAATAAAATAAATATCAGTCTGTTTCCTTTTAGCCCACACATATCTACAGTAACTAACCCTCTACTGCACACATTTTGGTTTTGCCCTTATGTTCTGATGACGTGTCCATCCCCAAGGAGCTGGAGAGAAAACCCCATGCTGTTCGATGCTGCACCTCAGCACTCCGCGCAAAATTGCAGTGGGTTGGTTGGCTGCATGAGCGGACACAAGGTCGAGCAGCCTGAGTATCTCCTCTCTTGTATTTCTAATCCATCATTGTGTGTCTGCAACGGGCTCAGGTTGTTGAGAATATGCGCATTACACCAACCGCCTGCGCAGCCGCGGGTTATGTTGGAGAGCAACAATCTGCTGAATAGCAGCCAAAATATATGCTGTATTGTTATTTCGCTGAAGCCTGACAATGACTTGGTGTTTATAGTGTTCCAGGTGTTTCCAATTTGTACCAGTTAAGATTCAGCTTGGGATAAAACTGATCTTGACAAAATGTTACAAATACATATTTCAAATATTACATTAGATATTTTTTACATGACCCAAATTAAACATTTGTCATCGTATGATCATCCCCATTTACACAAAACTCGTATAAATAGGTTTTGGAATTATGTCTTGTGAGTTAAAGTAGAAAATTAGCCCAACGGTGCACTTTGGCTGCTCTATATGTGTCTGGATCGCTCGTAGATGTGCAAGGGTTTCAGAGCCACGTTACTAACGAAGGCTCTGGGAAACACCTCGGCTACTAAATATACATCGTAAGATGGTTCTAACGCTATACAAAGGCTCTGGGAAAACGATGCCCCGAGCTCCGTTTGCCAAAAGCAGCTTAAAGGTATATTCATCAAGATGATTTTGGGAACTGGGCCCCGGTCTTTACCCACCGTTGCGCGTCAGAGTTTGAAAATACGTGTCATATGCTATAGGTCCGTGGACAGAGCTCTTAAAACAAATATATCATACCTTATTATTTATGTAGCGTATAGGCTCATCACAAATGGCCAGATCCTGACATAGGCAAGACTAAACTAACTATTCTCCATAGGTCATGACCACTGTAGAGCATTGGTCATGACGCGCGAATTTCAACGGGCTGACTGCCCATGTGCTCATGTTGTCTAAACTCGTAGGCACACAAGGAAGCTTGTGGTGATCAGTGGCATGTTAAAGAGCCTATACACAATTATGTAGGCTACAGGTTAGTCGTTAAGGTTGTAAAAGTTTTGGAAGTTCAAGTGACTGTCTCACTGACCTAGGCCAATTTGGTCTCAGGACTGGTCACATGACCCACTACGTTGAGTGTCAATCGTCAAATCATTAGAAGAGAAACTGTTTTGTTTTTTACAAATAAATAATTGTTTGTTTATTCGATTACATATGCAGATTAAACACATGAAGACGCATTTATATTTTCTGTGTAGTCTGGAAGCCACGGCTATTAATTGACCAAAACAAACATACGGTGCACGGATTGAACCAGAACCGATATGTAAAAACAACATTTGAATAATCAAATAATTATTCAGTTTCTCGTTATTTGATATTTACTTTAGACAAAAACAACCCGTTTGTTTGATTTCAGATTTAAATCAAATAAAGGAAGAACGACCCTTTACTATTTTTTTATCCTTTCATCTAAACAGGAAATATTTTGCCCAAAAAGTACACCGACCCTGTGTCCAACTTTCATCACTTAAACGCTCCAGTCAGATTTAAGCTATGTGTGCAAAAGGGATTTATTTACAATCATAGCAATCAAACGAGTTAAAACGACATGTATTGATGGAAAATGATCTGGCGAGTTTAATAACGGCGAATTAAGCGTTCTCATTCCTTTATTGCATCACGTTAGCTCACACAAATTATTATTTTGATGAAACCGAATTTGGCTTCTTACGTCGATTTTCCTTAATTCTCTCGATAATGTTATAGAGAGGATAAATGTGTCAACTCCTCTCTTGCTGCGCAAAACATTTTTGGGGATGGTTTTTAGGCCTTGTCCGTGTGTTTCGAGTGGTCATTGATCTGGAAATGTTATCTCAACCTGGCAACACTAGAAAGAAGCATACTGCATAATTGTTGTTTACAACGGTTGTGGAGTAGACGCTGGCCTAGGCTAATCAGACAGAGGTTTCAACCAACATTTCTTTGATAAAACGAACAGCTAGACTTTCATAACCATCGCCAATATATCCAAACTACAGTTGTTTAATGTGTTCGTCACCGAGCGCTTGCCGGGAGCTGCTGTGGAGATATTCGTGGCCGTGGAGAAGATTATAGCAGCGTATCAGCAAGACATCTGCCGTTCAGCAGAGGAGATCGAGCGCCTACGGAGGCTGTTGGACATGGTTTTCCAACCAGAGATTAAGTGACATGGAGCAGGTTTGTAGCGAGCTACAGCTGTTATCACGAAGATATTTGATTTGTAGATTAACGTTACAAGACTTGAGAATTCATGTGGCAGTTTGTAATATGCGCACTCTGAACGCAACATTGCTTTCTTGAATTCAGGGTAGAACGACTGCCCCCTCCCATGGAAACCACGAAGTTCGAGTCCGTTTCCCTGTGCTTGACATACGCAGTCTCAGCCAGGATAGCATGAAGTAAAAAGACTGCACCGTTTTCCACCTGCATCTCCATCCCGAATCTCCCCATTGCCACCCAGCAACATTAGCCTACATTTAGGCCATTGCTTATAGGTGTATGTCACACTATGTTGAGGTAAAGATCGGAGTATAATGCTGTATAGATGTCAACCCCAATACATGTTCATGACATCGTCATCAATCAACTGCATTACAGTTAAAAACTACTGACTACCACCACCTATTTCTATATGCTAACTATGCTACCAGTTTATACGAATGGGAGTTATCATTTAGCAGTCACTTTTTCCCGAACCTGAAAAGTGACAACTGCTACATTTTATGCAGTGAAAACACCCAAATATATCAAAATCTGATTTTAGTAACCACATTGTGGGCCTGTTACAATACATCAATCATGATGGATTTGACAAATATCCACTCTGTTAGATCAGATTTGTTGAATGTACGCCAATCCAGCGTCCTATCCCCCATGGTCTGCTACCATTGACCTCTTTACCACATCTATCCCAATGACATATATACACTGCTCAAAAAAATAAAGGGAACATTAAAATAACACATCCTAGATCTGAATGAATGAAATATTCTTATTAAATACTTTTTTCTGTACATAGTTGAATGTGCTGACAACAAAATCACACAAAAATGATCAATGGAAATCAAATGTATCAACCCATGGAGGTCTGGGATTGGAGTCATACTCAAAATTTAAGTGGAAAACCACACTACAGGCTGATCCAACTTTGATGTAATGTCCTTAAAACAAGTCAAAATGAGGCTCAGTAGTGTGTGTGACCTCCACGTGCCTGTATGACCTCCCTACAACGCCTGGGCATGCTCCTGATGAGGTGGCGAATGGTCTCCTGAGGGATCTCCTCCCAGACCTGGACTAAAGCATCCGCCAACTCCTAGACAGTCTGTGGTGGATGGAGCGAGACATGATGTCCCAGATGTGCTCAATTGGATTCAGGTCTGGGGAACGGGCGGGCCAGTCCATAGCATCAATGCCTTCCTCTTGCAGGAACTGCTGACACACTCCAGCCACATGAGGTCTAGCATTGTCTTGCATTAGGAGGAACCCAGGGCCAACCGCACCAGCATATGGTCTCACAAGGGGTCTGAGGATCTCACCTCGGTACCTAATGGCAGTCAGGCTACCTCTGGCGAGCACATGGAGGGCTGTGCGGCCCCCCAAAGAAATGCCACCCCACACCATGACTGACCCACCGCCAAACCGGTCATGCTGGAAGAAGTTGCAGTCAGCAGAACGTTCTTCACGGCGTCTCCAGACTCTGTCACGTCTGTCACATGTGCTCAGTGTGAACCTGCTTTCATCTGTGAAAAGCACAGGGCGCCAGTGGCGAATTTGCCAATCTTGGTGTTCTCTGGCAAATGCCAAACGTCCTGCACGGTGTTGGGCTGTAAGCACAACCCCCACCTGTGGACGTCGGGCCCTCATACCACCCTCATGGAGTCTGTTTCTGACCGTTTGAGCAGACACATGCACATTTGTGGCCTGCTGGAGGTCATTTTGCAGGGCTTTTGCAGTGCTCCTCCTTGCACAAAGGCGGAGGTAGCGGTCCTGCTGCTGGGTTGTTGCCCTCCAACGTTGCTCCTCCACGTCTCCTGATGTACTGGCCTGTCTCCTGGTAGCGCCTCCATGCTCTGGACACTACGCTGACAGACACAGCAAACCTTCTTACCACAGCTCGCATTGATGTGCCATCCTGGATGAGCTGCACTACCTGAGCCACTTGTGTGGGTTGTAGACTCCGTCTCATGCTACCACTAGAGTGAAAGCACCACCAGCATTCAAAAGTGACCAAAACATCAGCCAGGAAGCATAGGAACTGAGAAGTGGTCTGTGGTCACCACCTGCAGAACCACTCCTTTATTGGGGGTGTCTTGCTAATTGCCTATAATTTCCACCTGTTGTCTATTCCATTTGCACAACAGCATGTGACATTTATTGTCAATCAGTGTTGCTTCCTAAGTGGACAGTTTGATTTCACAGAAGTGTGATTGACTTGGAGTTACATTGTGTTGTTTAGGTGTTCCCTTTATTTTTTTGAGCACATATATATATATATATATATATATATATATATATATATATATATATATATATATATACACACACACACACACTAAATTACTGCTAGGTGGTGCTGGGTCGAAGCCACCGCGCCTCCATCTTGGCACTTCGGGAAGCTATATGAAAGCATTTATTAATGTCTACATTCATTTCTGCCACATTTATTCCATTTCAGACACATTTTTTTTTTTTTTTTTTTTGGGGGGGGGGGGGGGGGGGGGTATATACAGTCAAATGTATTGATAAGTCAATTTGTCATAGAAAGATTTACACCGTTATCAAAACGTCACGTTAATGTTTTTAAAATCCCCTATGGGAAAAATTAATGGTGTAAAAACTATTGGAACCATTTCCTTCTTCGACCGCTAGGTTTTATGGGTATTATGACTCATACTTAGGTTACTCCACATGGCTGACCAGTGGCTTCAAAGCCTCTCAATGGCCAATACATACAGTGCATTCGGAAAGTAGTCAGACCTTGACTTTTTCCCCATTTTGTTATGTTACAGCCTTCATTCTAAAATGTATTCAATAGTTTTTTTTTTCTCATCAATCTACACACAATTCCCCATGACAAACAAAAACAGGTTGATCACATCACTGATATCATTTACATAAGTAATAAGACCCTTTATTCAGCACTTTGTTGAAGCACATTTGGCAGCGATTACAGACTTGAGTCTTCTTGGGTATATTTTGTTTTATATTTATTTAACCAGGTAGACCAGTTGAGAACAAGTTCTCATTTACAACTGCGACCTGGCCAAGATAAAGCAAAGGAGTGCGACAAAAACAACACAGTTACACATGGGATAAACAAACGTACAGTCAATAACACAATAGAAAAATCTATGTACAGTGTGTGCAAATGTAGAAGATTAGGGAGGTAAGGCAATAAATAGGCCATCGAGGCAAAATAATTACAATTTACCATTAGTATGTATGCACTACAAGCTTGGCACACCTGCATTTGGGGAGTTTCTCTGATGTCTTCAATGCAGTTCCTCTCATCCTCTGTCAAGTTGGATGGGGAGCGTCGCTGCACAGCTGTTTTCAGGTCTCTCCAGAGATGTTCAATTGGGTTCAAGTCCGGGCTCTGGCTGGGCCACTCAAGAACATTCAGAGACTTGTCCCGAAGCCACACCTACATTGTCTTGGCTGTGTGCTTAGGGTCATTGTCCTGTTGGAAGGTGAGCCTTTGCCCCAGTCTGAGGTCCTGAGCGCTCTGGAGCAGGTTTTCATCAAGGATCTCTCTGTACTTTGCTCCATTCATCTTTGCCTTGATCCTGACTAGTCTCTCAGTCCCTGCCGCTGAAAAACATCCTCACAGCATGATGCCGACACCGCCATGCTTCACCGTAGGGATGGTGCCTGGTTTCCTCTAGACGTGACGCTTGGCATTCAGGCCAAAGAGTTCAATCTTGGTTTCATCTGGTCTGAGAGTCTTTTAGGTGCCTTTTGGAAAACTCCAAGCGGGCTGTCGTGCCTTTTTACTGAGTAGTGGCTTCCGTCTGGCCACTCTACCATAAAGGCATGAATGGTGGAGTGCTGCAGAGATGGTTGTCCTTCTGGAAGGTTCTACCATCTCCACAGAGGAACTCTGGAACTCTGTCAGAGTGACCATCAGGTTCTTGGTCATCTCCCTGACCAAGGCCATTCTCCCACGATTGCTCAGCTTGGTGGGGCGGCCAGCTCTAGGAAAAGTCTTGGTGGTTCCAAACTTCTTCCATTTAAGAATGTAGGCCATTAGATTCTTGGGGACCTTCAATGCTGCAGAAATGTTTTGGTACCCTTCCCCAGATCTGTGCCTCGACACAATCCTGTCTCGGTGCTCTACAGACAATTCCTGTGACCTCATGGCTTGGTTTTTTCTCTGACATGCACTGTCAACTGTGGGACCTTATGTAGACAGGTGTGTGCCTTTCCAAATCATGTCCAATCAATTGAATTTACCACCAATCAAGTTGTAGAAACATCTCAAGGATGATCAATAAAAAACAGGATGCACCTGAGCTCAATTTCGAGTCTCATAGCAAATGATCTGAATACTTTTATTTTTAATACATTTGCTAAAATTTCAAAAAAACATTTTTTGCTTTTTCATTATGGGGTATTGTGTGTAGATTGACGAGGAAAACAATTTAACAGAACCTGATGGAGAGGGCTTCAGAGTACCACAACCAACCTGTGATCAGCCCCTCTCAATTCATCCAGACTACTCTGCTGCAGTGGAGAATCTATATCAGTGTAGACAATGTGGCAAAAACTTTACACATAAGGGAAACTTAACCTTGCATTTAAAAATACACACAGGAGAGAAACCTCATCTGTGCAAACAGTGTGGCAAAAGCTTCATCCAGAAGGATGATTTGAACAGACATACAAGGGTACACACAGGAGAGAAACCTTATCTGTGCAAACAATGATGTGGCAAAAGCTTCATCCAGAAGCACGACTTGACCATCCATACAAGGATACACACAGGAGAGAATCCCTATCAGTGCAAACAATGTGGCAAAATGTTTAACCAGAAGGGACACTTGACCGTTCATTCAAGGATACATACAGGGGAGAGACCATATCAGTGCAAAAACTGTGGCAAAGCCTTCAACCAGAAGATAGAATTGACATTGCATATGAGAGCTCATACAGGAAAGAGACCATATCTGTCCTGTATGCAAGAAAGGTTACATCACATTAAGCTATTTAAGAAATCTTACCAGTGCAAATAATGTTACAAATGCTTTGGTTATAAACATCGTCTAACATCACATATGAACACTCATACTAAAGGGCATAAATTATATTACTGCACTGAGTGCAATAATAGCCTGAAATGAAAATAACAAATGAACATTTTGTCATTGTGAATTTCTTAATACGTCCAACTTCTGAATAATTATGTTCTGTTTTCTGGCAATTGACAACAGAACAAACTGAGTAATGTGTGTTGAGGGGAAATCACCAGTCAGCATCAGATTGGTAAACTGAATCTAGCGCTCAGTTTCAGGGACCTACCCTCCAGGACACTGCTGGCTTCAGGAAGTCCTCTCCGCTGTATCTAGCACATAGCACACACTTGGATTTCTAAACAACAGGAGTTCCTATTCAATTGTTTAGCAATGACATACAGGATATCTTCTATCTGTACTGATGGCTGCATGTTAGCATATTGAAGTAGCCTATTACATTTTTGTTGACAATCTATATACTACAGCAAATCATTTGTTTAAATAAAGTTGTTTTTTCAATGGATGTCATAGTGAAACCTTATTTTTCTCTGTTGAACATGATTTTTGTGCTGGTTCATATCAGGAAGGTTTAATACATCCTCAATTCCCTGCTTCTTACCCCAACCCTATCCTGAACCATTAGGCAGATGGGAAACTATCTGAGCCCATATTCATAAAGGCTCAGATGAGTGCTGATCTATGGTCAGATCACCACTGTAATTTAAAATGCAAAACTGATCCTAGATCAGCACTCCTACTCTAAGACACTCTGTGAATAGAACTCTGTGTTACTGGTTTGGGTCAACATTCACCTCCTCACAGTTGGTGTCTCCTGGGACATGATGATTTAAAGGTGCACCACAGACAGTACAGTATGAAGATGGGCATAAACTGCCCAAATAGAAATCCCTGATCACACTTCTTGGCGACGTTGGCTAGCTAAGCTCATGTGCAGAAACACGTCATCGGGTCGTCTCGTGCCGAATTACACGTGCTGGCCGTCAAAGGCAGTCCTTCCATATAAAGTTGTTTTTGATGAAAATGAAAACGTGTCAGTTTGTCACAAGGAGAAACACTTTAGGTGACAGACAGTGACACATTCAATACTGCCTTGTACACTCTTGCCTGCATCTAGCTTATCTAAGGTGTAATTATTAGTCCAACAGTTGCAAACGAGAGTTTCTATTGGACAAATTCAGGTATGTTTATTCCTGTTTCATTCCATCTGCATCCGTTTTTCCATCTGCAAATGTTTTTCAACAGAATCGTCAGAATGAATACACCCCTGGTCATGCTGAAACACAGTTCACTTTCATAGCAGCCACATTATATACCTTCTCGCATCTATGCGCTCTCCTTCTCTCACCTTTTCCCTTCGCTTGTGGATTTCAATGCACAACAAATCCGCTGTATGTGACCAGGTGAAAAAACCTCTCCAAGCCAAACCATATCATAACCCACTACACACAGCCTACATCGTTGTCACCATATTAGCTAAAGTAATGTCATAGTCAATGTAGCTAATAGAAATAACAGGTTAGTAAACTCGCTACAATCATGCAGTAATGTTGCAGTGTACAGTCAGTAAACAGTTTAGCACTTACACCGGTGGGGCCCAGTGGTAATAAATGAGTAAAACCAAAAGCTTACCTTGACTTGGAAGAGCTCCAGTGTTGTGTTGGATAGTCAAAGCCAGCTAGCTAACATAACATCCCTCTGTTTGAGTAGGCTAAACTAGCTTGCTGCATTTTCTAGCTAAGCAAGTGAAACAAAGGAAATGACAGTCTCCCTCTTGCTTCTTCTTCATTTTGGAAGAAATGAAATTGTTAAAAACTGTTCAACTATTGTCTTTCTCTCTCTTTGACTGAACTACTCACCACATATTATGCACTGCAGTGCTAGCTAGCTGTAGCTTATACTTTCAGTACTAGATTAATTATCTGATCCTTTGATTGGGTGGACAACATGTCAGTTCATCCTGCAATAGCTCTGATAGGTTGGTGAACGTCCTCCGGAAGTTGTCATAATTACTGTATAAGTCTATGGAAGGGGGTGAGAACCATGAGCTTCCTCGGTTTTGTATTGAAGTCAATGTACCCCGAGGAGGACGGGAGCTAGCTGTCCTCTGGCTACACCATGGTGATACCCTACAGAGTGCTGTTGAGGCTACTGTAGACCTTCAATGCAAAAGTGTATTTTAATACATTATTTGGTGACGTGAATATATTTAGTATAGTTTTATCTAAAAATGATAACTTTTTAATGTTTTACTATTTAAATTAGTATAAAATTCACTGAGGATGATGGTCCTCCCCTTCCTCCTCTGAGGAGCCTCCACTGGTCCATTGTTGTCCAAAGGTTGCTACCAGCCGCTAAACTAGGTGTCCCGTCCTTCCAGGTTGTTGGCCTGAGGTAGGAGGTTTAAATAGTGGAATAGGGTGGTGGGGTTGTAATGAGTGTAGGGTTAGATGGTGCCGTATTTTACTTTTTTCATGTAAAGTATAAAGGATTTATACCCCAGTCTAGTTGGTGGCGGTAATGCAACATTTATTGGATGCCAACCGCCGTTAAACCTCATCGAAGAAGAAGAAGACGAAGAACGCTAAGCAGAATCAGAGAGAGGTTTCAACCAACATTTATTTGATATAGCAAAAGCTACTTTCATAACCATTGCTAATATGTCAAAACTACAAATGTTGAATGTGTTTGTCACCGAGCGTTTGTCGGCGGCTGCTGTGGAAATATTCGGAGCCGTGGAGAAGACCGTAGCAGAATATCATGAAGAAATCTGCCGTTCAGCGGAGGAGAACGAGCGTTTACGCAGGCTGTTGGATTTGGTTAGCAAACCAGAGATAAAGTTACACAGAGCAGGTTCGTACAACATTCTGTTGTTGTAACGAGATTTGACTAATAGACTAGATTCATGTTTATTTGCGAATTGTTTATTTAATCATGGAGTCATTCGTGTGCAGGGTTGCCAGGTCTAGCTAACATTTATAGACAATGACTACTCAAAACCTGCCACAAGGCCTGAAAACTAGCCCCAATTGGGGGGAGGGGGGGTAGCAGTAAAAAAGGATTTGCCACGTTTATCCAATAAACCCTTTTTCCATAGCGTTATCGAGCGAATTAAGAAGGAATGTTCACGTCACGACATAAGAATCCAAATTCGTTTTCCATGAAAATAATCATTATTCTGAGCTAACGTGATGTAATCGAGGAATTTTAACATGTCGCAAGAGGAAAGATACTTCGCCCTTATTAAACTCGCCAGATCATTTTCCATCAACGGATGTCGATTTAACTCGTTTGACTGCTATGATTGTAAATCAATCCCATTTGCGCATGTGTATAACTTTAGATAAATCCGACAGAAGAGTTTGAGTGATGAAAGTTGGACAGAGGATCACAATCTCTGCTGCAAGACACACTTGGACGAACTTCAGGCTATTTTCTGGCAGTTGTGTCCTTACGTGCCAGCAGGGTTGGGTAGGTTACTTTCTAAATGTAATCCATTAGTTACTAGTTACCTTTCCAAAATGTAATCAGTAACTTACCTTTTGGATTACCCAAACTCAGTAACGCAATATGATTTCATTCCGTCATGTTCCCCTTAAGAGGCATTGTAAGAAGACAAAAATGTATGTTTACTTTATTGAACCTTTATTTAACTGTTGAGCCACATCTATTGCAGGATAAAACCATGTTAAAGTTTACATAGCTGGCCATATATGGATGTTACATTTTACTTTATAGGGTTGGTTATGTCGGCTTCTTCTAACCATTCACTTTCTACTACATATACAAATACGATTAAATTATGTCTTTACATTAAAAACCAAAGTCTTTCAGAATTCCAATAAATGCTATACACCTTGATCTTCAAGAATAGGACTTGGAAATATGGAAGGATATATTAGCCAAATTGTTTTACCTGAGTTTGACCCCAAAATTAAGGATTTATTAGCCAGCACTGTAATGAGTGTTTATGATTTTGTTGTCATAGAGGACTGATTGGGCTCATTGTGGGAAAATAAATGCAGCGCTCTTGGAATGGCATGCTTTGAGCACTAAAGAAAAAATATATTTGCATGTGAAAAATGAATGCCATATGCTGCATTTGCTATAGGCCTATTGTTTACCTTTTTGTTGGTGATACGTTGATATCTTGATAATATGCAGCTATTTAAAGGGCTAATCCACAGATGAAACAGTAACAAAACGGTCGCCCCACCTCTGTTTTGGTAAAAAGCTGAGGGATGGGCCTGGAGAAATGTAACCCCTCTCAGATTAATAGACAGCTATGGATGAAAGGACTGACCATCCATGATATAAAAAATATTGTTTTAACCATGTTAAGAAGCTTTACAGTGTTTGTTTACATTTACAATATTTTAGAAACATTGGCGTAAAACAAGTTTATATTCTGGGTTCTCATGGAATGTGACAGTTGAACTAAGCTCATGAGGTATTTATAAGTTATATTCTTCAAGAATCAATTGATCTATATATATTATATTCAGGACCAGTCAAAAATTGTGGACACACCTACTCATTCAGGGGTTTTTATTTTGACTATTTTCTACGTTGTAGAATAATAGTGAAGACATCATTTATAAATCAAAAAATGAAAGTAGCAACTACAGATTGCCACTTTTGTCTATCAAAAGTGTGCAAGTTTGAGCATGTGTCCAGCAGGCCTATGGATTATTTTATTTTTTATCAGCATGAATTAGACTGAGCAATAAAAGCCCCACTTGTATTCCATAGGCTGGGATCCTCACTATGCAGCTGTTGCAAGAGCGCATTTTTCACTGTCTGTCCACTGGTTTCAAAAACAATGATTGATAGGCAGCTTAAACTTCTTGAATTCAACCATTATCGGGTTCAAGTACACATTTAGAGCTGTGAAAAGCCATCCACAACAACCACGATCCATAAGGCGCAGATATCTAAAATTTGAGAGCAGCAGTGTGATTCACATCATTGAGCTACGTAGATATCAATAATAAGTGATATCTGTATGCAGTAGACTACACCACTGCTGTCATCCCAACCCCTTGTGCCAGACTACAAACCATTATAAAAGGCCTATTTGCGATATTGGATTGTCATTTCAATAGGCATAGGCTACTGACTAACATCTGGGTTTATGATTGTAATTAAACTTTGGCATGGTTTGGTTAGCTAGATGCAGGTAGCCTATAGCCCCTGATAGGCAAGATGTAAAGTGAACGATTTAGCAGCTTGCTTAGTTCAAATTGACAGACTCATTTATTCAACATATAGTAAGGCGATTTTGGGGTAAGAAGTGCTTGTTGCCCAATAGCCTGCTGGAATAAGCTACTAAGTATGGGGTCGTAATTTCAATCACTGAATAAAATATGAAATTGGATATAAACTAATGTGCTAATCAACAACAGCCAGTGTTTATTTTTATTTTTTCCTGTAGCCTATTCTGACTGTTAAGTCAATGTAATGCATTCTAACAAAAGCTGATCCGCAATTGCGATGGAGCTGTGAGATCACAATTGATAACTTCCAATTGAATTAACTAAACATGGGCATTAATAATTAATAATAGCACAAGGCTACAACAAAAATAACCTGAAGTTATAGGCTATTTATTAAATCCGTTTGCCAGCTCCAGAAATGCTACACAAGTGGCACAAATTGATTTGCAATGACTGCAATGATATCGTCATTTCAACTATTTTTGTGTCACATGGTAGGAGGCTACAGTAGCCTACAAAGCCTTAGAAATTAGTACTCTACTTGATGGCCAACATATGCCAATTGTGTCATTCTACACATTTTAATGTCATTTTTTTATTGTGGACTTTTCCCGGAAAGGGAGTTCCGTAACGGCCATTTCAAATGTCCACTCGCGCAGCGCTCGAGACTCAAGAACTGCTGCTATGCCACACCTCCTTCCGGCCCTCCCAAACACTCATTCAGCAACAGCCTCCCTCACTGCTTGACAGTCAGCAGCAACCGGTCACATTAAAATATATATATATATATATATATTTTAAAGAAATGCGATGGTGGCCGCAGTGCAGGCCAAAAACCTGCAACCCGCGAACAATTCACCAGCAAAATCGTTTTCCAAGTAGCCCAAATGTCGGGGAAAACCACGGGCATTGCAACCCTGCTCATGTGACAGGTTGTGTGATATGTTAAAAGGAACACGCCTTGTTCCCAAATTGATGACGTATATCGCGCAGTTGAGAGTCGAGTGGAGACGAATGGATTCGCTTCAGTCAGTCATTCTGGTGATACTAGTTTATGCTGGCAAGTTGTCAACAGCAGCATTGCGCTAGTTTAAACGTGTAAAAGACAGTGAGGTTTATTTCGATGGGCGAGGGAGAAATAACTTGTGGTATTGGTCACCATTTGGATATCACCCTGATTATTAGCTAACGTATCGACAAACTCGATCCATTGGAATACTGCGTTACTTGATCTTATTCCAAAGAGCGCTCCATTAGCCACGCCCCAGGACATTGCTAGGCATGTTGCAGTGGGACACGTTTTAATAGGAAGAAACGCCTCAATTTAAAATGGGTCCGCCGTGGTTCTGTGTAGCCGTGTTATGCTTACATATGAGACCAGTGTATTGCAGGTAATTTAGTCTGATTTAAGTCAAATATATTTGAGTTTGTAACAGGGAAACAACGCTGAGTCCTATACAGTTTGAGGTTTTACTTATTAAAACGTGTCCCAGCCCAGTTTGCCTATCTCTGCCCTCTGGACCGTGGTTTATGAAGGGCTCCTTGAAATAAGCTCACCTAACTGGATCCGTTGGAATACGGCTTTATCTCACTACACCGTTGTGGATGAACAGTGCAAAGTTGCTGTAATTCCCACTGGGCAGACGTTGCTTCACCGTGCATCTGAATCACATGTCACTGGCGGTAGCTACCTGGTTAATTTGTTACAGCCCACTTGATTATATTTAAAGTAGGACAGCAACCTGCACGATAAATAATGTGTAATTTTGGTAGTAACCATCTGGATGTCACCATGATGGAGTCTACTGCTCAACAGTGAGAGTTTGCACCGCAACCCGGCAACAACAGAACGGGGCACAGTCTGTCCTTCAATCTTGATTGCCGAGCACTTCTGTCCTGCAGTAGGGCGAGGGAGGTAGCTAGATAGTCTAGCCAATATCAGGCCAGAGTGACAGCTAAAGCACATTTATTGTAGTGATTTTCACCGAAAATGTACAACTGTGGTAACGTCTACATTTAAAAAAATCAACAATGGAATGAAGTCCGAACTTCGGCAAACAAGTTTACAATTCTCGACAGGTTACGTGGGTACAGTAAGTGACCCGTTACAAAATAGAACTAGCTAGCTGATTAGGACGACTGACTGAACCGAATCCGTTCATCCCTACTCAACTCTCTGCACGACAAACGTCATCAATTTTGGGCACCAGGCTTGTCCGTATAGCCTCTCCCATGCTAAAGAGCTTCGTCTCTTCCTCGGTCGTCACTAGATACCACAGTCATAAATCCCTCCTATTTCTAAAATGTCTCTTCATAAAATGTGATTTTAAACTTAACCACACTGCTAACTTTATGCCTAATCTTAAGAAAGGTTAACAAAAAAAATATAGAAAAAATCACATTTTAGCCAATTTAGACTGTGGCTGGTGAAACCCTTACATTCTGGCTATCCTCGAACGAAACTCTGGTTCACCAACATTGCTTTGTATAAATCACGTGCTGGGGGAGCGGTTTTAAGGACATTCCTGACCCGTAAACGACTAACCAAAATCTAAAACTGACCCTTACCTTAACCCTAACCAAACCATTAACCTTAACACTGAACTTAAACTAATTTTAAACTAATTCTGAAATAAAATACATTTTTGCAGATCAGGAGTCAGGAGTCTTTTCTGTGCTGTTTAGTATAGACTAGTCAACAAAATCGTCTTATTTTTGAGCACAGAGAGGGCTTCCAAACAACATTTCTGAAAATGTATTAAAGCTGGAATATGTCATTTTTTGGCCAACTGACCAAATTCACATAGAAATTTAGTTATAGATCTGTCATTCTCATTGAAAGCAAGTCTAAGAAGTGATCTGTTCTATTTGTGCTATGCACATTATCTGCTTCCCATTCTTAAGTTTAGTTTTTTTTACACAAGCTTCAAACAGCTGAAAATACAATATTTAGGGTTATGGAAAATATATTTCACAGCAGTTTAGATGGTACAATGATTCTCTACACTGTACTTGCTTGTTTTGTCATTTAAACTGAAATAAGGAAAACTATTAGAATTTTAGCAACCAAGAAATGACTAAGCAATTTCTGCATAGTGCACCTGTTTAAGATATATTGTTTCCCTCCAGACTTCCAGGTACTGACTCCTGCCGTTCACCCTGAGCAGCAGAACTGTAAGCAGGAGTGGAGCCCCAGTCTGGGGCAGGAGGACCCAGAACGCACACAGATTAAAGAGGAAGAACAGGAGCTCAGACTCAGTCAGGAGGACTCACCTCAGCCCTCACATCTTTACCAAAACCAAACTGTGGATGACGGAGAGAGGAGTATTCTACCTATCATCATAACTGAAGAGATCAAAACAGAACCTGATGGAGAGGGCTACAGAGTAGCAGAACCAACCAGTGATCAGCCCCTTTCAGTTCATCCAGACTGCTCTGCTGCAGTGGAGAAACCATATCGGTGTCAACAATGTGACAAAAGCTTCACACGTAAGGGACACTTGACCATCCATTCAAAGATACACACAGGAGAGAAATCTTATCTGTGCAAACAATGTGACAAAAGCTTCATCCAGAAAGGCGACTTGGACAGACATACAAGGGTACACACAGGAGATAATCCATACCAGTGCAAACAATGTGGCAAAATGTTTAACCAGAAAGGAAGCTTGACCATCCATTCAAGGATACATACAGGGGAGAAACCTTATCAGTGCAAAGACTGTGACAAATCCTTCAACCAGAAGATGGAATTGATATTGCATATGAGAGTTCACACAGGGGAGAGACCATATAATTGTCCTGTATGCAAGAAAAGTTACATGGCATTAAGCTATTTAAGACTTCATCAGCGTGTTCACACCGGGGAGAAACCTTACCAGTGCAAAGAATGTGGCAAATGCTTTGGTTATAAAGGAAGCTTGAAGTCTCATATGAGCACTCACAAAAGCTTCAGCCTGAAGTGAGAACAACAAATGATTACTCACATGAATTTCTTGTTACATCCAACTTGTAAATAATTTGTTATGTTCTATTTTCTGGCATTTGACAACAAAACAAATGTAGTTAGGTGAGAGGAGTGATAAAACATCAGTCAGTATCAGATTCGTAAGCTCATTTTTGCTCTCACTTTTGTTGGATACCTACTGGCCAGGACAATGAGGGAATTTGACAATGCTGGCCCGGCTGAAAAGTGATTGCATCCTTTTTGAAACCAGGCTGCCTCACGGGCCACTCCTCCCTCACCACTTTTGCCTGGTCACATGGCAGGCCATAGTCCGGTGCACCGCGGTTCAGCCTAATCAAACTCCTGCACTGCTGGCTTCAGGAAGTCGTCACAGCTGTGTCTAACAGAGCACACACTTGGATTCCTAAACAACAGGAGTTCATATTCAATTGTTTAACAATGACATACAGGATATTTGGGCCACTATCTTCTATCTGTACTTTTGTCTGCATGTTAGAATATTGAAGTAGCCTATTATGTCTTTGTTGACTATATAATGCAGCAAATATTTTGTATGTTGAATTTTTTTTTGGGGGGGGGGGGGTTAGATCTGCTTTTATATTGAAGACAGATTGTGGCTTTCAATGTAATTGTCTGCATCATTTCCAATCCCCCATAAATGTTTTTGTGTTTTATATATATATATAAAAAAATAAAATAAACAACCCTACCATCCCTCCCCTAATTATAGTAAACTAATGAACAACAACACTTAGGCTTCTACTTCCATCTTATATATTTTATACATTTATACATTTTACAGACACAGTATATTTTACAATAGTTATCTTTTGTTTGTTTTTAGTCCCTTCCTTCAGCTACCCTCCCATATATCTCTGAACACCATCCAATATTGATTTCTATTTGCCATATCTTTTCCAACTGTGCTGCTGTTCAGAACAGACGTTCTGAAACTATACACATTTTACAGACACTGTTTATTTTTAGTCCTGCCCTTCAGCTCCACTCAACCCCTCCCATCTATCTCTGAACATCATCCAGTTTTGATTTCTATTTGCCAGACCAAAGGTCAGATTTCCACCTGTTTAATGTCCATTGCTCGTGTTACTTGGTCCAAGCAAGTCTCTTCTTATTATTGTTGTCCTGATTCACGCAGTCTCCTCTGAACAGTTGATGTTGAGATGTGTCTGTTGCTTGAACTCTGAAGCATTAATTTGGGCTGCAATTTCTGAGGCTGGTAACTCTAATGAACTTATCCTCCGCAGCAGAGTTAACTCTGGGTCTTCCTTTCCTGTGGCGGTCCTCATGAGAGCCAGTTTCATCATAGCACTTGATGGTTTTTGCGACTGCACTTGAAACTTTAAAAGTTCTTGACATTTTCCACATTGACTGACCTTCATTTCATAAAGTAATGGACTGTCGTTTCTCTTTGCTTATTTGAGCTGTTCTTTCCATAATATGGATTTGGTATTTTACCAAATAGGGCTATCTTCTGTATACCACCTTGTCACAACACAACTGATTGCCTCAAACGCATTAAGAAGGAAGGAAATTCCACAAATTAAATAGACACACCTGTTCATTGAAATGCATTCCAGGTGACTCCCTCATGAAGCTGGTTGAGAGAATGCCAAGAGTGTGGAGGGATGTCATCAAGGCAAAGGATGGCTACTTTGATTTGTTTAACACTTTTTTGGTTACTACATGATTCCATGTGTTATTTCATAGTTTGTCTTCACTATTATTCTACAATGTAGAAAATAATAAAAAGGTGTGTCCAAATGTTTGACTGGTACTGTATATAACTGGTATATATAACATTCTATTGGTTGCAAGAATTTTGTATAATTAAAAATGAAAAACACTGTTTTGAATCCGCCATCATTTAGTGTATCTGTTCATGTGCCATGGAATCAGTACATCAAAAATCTCTTCCCAACTATTTTTTGCAATCTATATGGCACAGCTGTCAATGTTTTTGTCCTTAACTGAAACTGGTATACTTTATCACAATTATGGTCTTTAATGCAGGGCCGGCAGACAAGTTCCTTTCTTCCTCCCCCTTCCACTTGCCTCTTCCATTTTTGCACTAATGCTACATTTAGTTGGTTGTAATTTTGGGTAGAGCAGTCATTTCCATATATTTGTGTTGGCTGCATGTGTGACAACTCCACCAGTCCTGTCTATGATATAATTTACAAAGATTATACAGTTGTAATTTTTAAAAATCCAAAATCATGTTTTTTTAACCAATTAGTATATTTGAGTTGAACCATTATTTATTGTAATATTTGTTCCGTCTTTTCTGGTGGATTAAACTGAAATTGCAACCAACTTTCTACAGCTTGTTTTAAAAATAGAGATATTTTGGAGATTTAATTTTTAAATAACCGAAAGTGAGAGGTTGAAATCTGAATAAAGGGGAAAAGGCCATTCTTGAACATGGGGTGAGACATGCTTACTAATCTGCTAGAGAACCAGTACGGATTTAAGTATAACTTTGTATGAAGCCTTTAGTGAGAGGTCTAATGCTTTAATATTTAATCATTTCTGCCCACCGAGTTCATATTCATTATATAAATAGGCCCGTTTAATTTTGTCTGGTTTATCGTTCCAAATCAAATTGAATATGTTTTGCTCATATAATTTAAACAAGTCACTAGGTGACTTGGCCATACGTAAACTGGGATATAACTAAAGAGTTAATCAAAGGACTTTTCCACAAATAGACAGGTATTTTCCTTTCCATGGTAGCAAGATCTTATCTATTTTTACTAACTTTCTATTAAAATGTATTGTAGTGAGAATTTCTTTCTTTCGGGATATGAAAACAGTATGTTCTCCAACCCTAACCACTCAGACCCTACCCAAATGGTCATGCACCATTGCAATCGTCGCTCTCTCTATCCCACTACGCTCTCCTCTTCTATCCTATCATCTCTCCCTTCTGCTAAATCCTTCTCCCTACTCCCTCCTGATTCTGCCTCGTCGACCCCACTCTCCTCCCTTTCCGCATCCTATGACTCACACTGTCCCCTTTCCTCCTGGTCGTGTCGGCCCTGCCCTCCTGCTCCGTGGCCAGCTTAGCAAAATTGTAGGAAAACTAAACTTCCGGAGGACCTATCATCCTTTCACTCCCGCCACTCTACCTTCTCTTCCTCTGTATCCACTGCTAAAGCCACATTCTACCACTCTACATTTTAAGCTTCTGCCTCTAACCCTCGGAAACTATTTTTCACCTTCTCCTCCCTTCCTCCCTCCCTCCCTCCCTCTCTACGGACGACTTTGTCAGCCACTTTGGAAAAAAAGGTTGACGACATCCACTACTCATTCACTCAGGCTATTGGTCTCACTCACACAGAACTGCCCTATGCCTTGACCTCTTTCTCCCCTCTCTCTCCAGATGACATCCTGCGACTTGTGAGGTCTGGCCGCCTGAATCTGCCCACTCTACCCCATCTTCAGACCATTTCTGGAGACCTCCCATTCCTCACTTCCCTCATCAACTCATCCCTGACCACTGGCTGCGTCCCTTCTGACTGCAAAATGGCCTGAGTTGCTGACCTCCTCAAGAAACCAACACTCGACTCATCTGACGTCAAAAACTATAGACCTGTATCTCTTCTTTCTTTTCTTTCCATAACACTTGAGCGTGCGGTCTCTGATCAACTTTCTTGTTATCTCTCTCAGAATTCTCTTTTTGACCCTAACCAGCGGGTCACTTAACCGAGACTGCGCTTCTCTGTCATGGAGGCTCTCCGCACTGCCAAAGCTGACTTTCTCTCCATTGCCTTCGACACCATGAACCATCAGATCCTCCTCCCCACCCTCTTAGGGCTGGGTGTCTCAGGCTTCGCACACCTTTGGATTGCATCCTACCTGGCAGGCCGCTCTTACCAGGTGACGTGGAGAGGATCTGTGTCTGCACCACGTACTCTCACTACTGGTGTCCACCAGGGCTCAGTTCTAGGCCCTCTCCTCTTCTCTCTATTGTCGTGGAAATTCTAACCAGAAAGGAAAACAGAGACTGTAGATTCCTCAAAAACACTTATTTTATTATAAGATTTGCAATAATGGAGCAGGTGCAACAGTCAGGAGCCCAACAAACAACAGTTGGTTCTCAGCCTTTATAGGAAAATACAACCTCTTGTCTATGTGGCATTTTAGCAGGGGTGTGAGATCATGGTGGGAGCATAGCATACAAACAAGTGATAATGCCAGTTTTGTTACTCCTTTCTGCTGATAAAATTGTCGCTGCTGCTCAAGCTAGCCTCTGTGCTCTTCATATCTGCACACAGCTGTGCCCTTGAAAGATGGGAAAAGAACAGGATGGACCAAAAAAACGGCTCACTCAGACGGCCCTTTTGTCACTGGACTCGTGACTAAGTTACTCAGAAACAAGAGAGGAAAAACACTGGCTTCTTCTTACATGATATAAATGGACAGTGGAAATGTACAGGTTTAAGGATTATACAAATGATGTGCATAACAGAGTTTGTAATTTTGTCACTCTACACCAAATCGCTCGGTCCCATCATATCCTCACATGGTCTCTCCTATCAAAGCTATGCGGCTGACACTCAACTACTTTTCTCCTTACCCCCTTCTGACACCCAGGTGGTGACATGCATCTCTGCGTGCCCGGAAGATATCTCAACATGGATGTCGGCCCACCACCTCAAGCTCAACAAGACAGAACTGCTCTTCCTCCCGGAAGGCCTGCCCGATCAAAGACCTCTCCATCACAGTTGACAACTCCACAGTGTCGCCCTCCCAGAGTGTAAAGAACCTTGGCGTGACCCTGGACAACACCCTGCTGTTCTCTGCAAAGACCGAAGCAGTGACACTCTCCTGCAGGTTCATGCTCTTCAACATCCGTAGAATACGACCCTACCTCACACAGGAAGCGGTGCAGGTCCTAATCCAGGAACTCATCCTTTCCCGTCTGGACTACTACGACTCGCTACTGACTGGGCTCCCCACTCGTGCCATCAAACCCCTGAAATTATCCAGAATGCTGCAGCCCGCCTGGTTTTCAACCTTCCCAAGTTCTCTCATGTCACCCCGCTCCTCACACCCCACTGGATTCCAATCGAACCTCCCATCCACTACAAGACCATGGTGCTTACCTACGGAACAACAAGAGGAACTTCCCTTACCTACATTCAGGCTATGCTCAAACCCTACACCCCAACCCGAGCACTCTGTTCTGACACCTCAGGTCTCTTGGCCCTTCCGACCCCTACGGGAGGGCAGCTCCCACTCAGCCCAAGTTCTTCTCTGTCCTGGCACCCCAATGGCTTCTCCCTGAAGCTAGGACAGCAGAGTCCCTGCCCATCTTCCAAAAACATCTGAAAACTTTCAAACAGTATCTTAAATAATCCTCCTCCTCACCTCAAGGTTTTTGGTGTCCATTATAGGAAAGCCCCACACAAACCTCCACCATATATTTTTTAACTAACCTGTTCTTGGCGATAATTTCTTAGTTCTCGATTCCATTTGTAGGTGGTTCTACAAAAACAAGAAAACTCAGAAAGATATTAAATCCATGTTTTGTACCCTGCTCCAGAGTTCCTCTGTGGAGATGGGAAAATCTTCAGGAAGAACAACCATCTCTGCCGCACTCCACCAATCATGCCTTTATGTAGCCAGACAGAAGCCACTCCTCTGTAAACGGCACATGACAGCCCGCTTGGAGTTTGCCAAAAGGCACCTAAAGGACTCGGACCATGAGAAACAAGATTATCTGGTCTGACGAAACCAATATTGAACTCTTTGGCCTGTTTTCTGTAGGAAACCTGGCACCATCCCAAAGGTGAAGAATGGTGGTGACAGCATCATGCTGTGGGGATGTTTTTCAGCGATGATCTGCAGAGAAGAATTGGAGAAACTACCTAAATACAGGTGTGCCAAGCTTTATACCCAAGATAACTCGGGGCTGTAATCGCTGCCAAAGGTGCTTCAGCAAAGTACTGAATAATGGGTCTGAATACTTATGTAAATGTGATATTTCAAAAATATTTACAAACCTGTTTTTGCTTTGTCATTATGGGCTATTGTGTGTATATTGAGGGGGGGGGGGGGGGGGGGGAACTATTTAATCCATTTTAGAATAAGGCTGTAACGTAACAAAATGTGGAACAAGTCAAGGGGTCTGAATACTTTCCGTATTCCGTACAAGTTTTGCTCAAAGCAGCCAACTAAAGTAATGTAGTCAACGTAAGTTCAATCACAAAGGCTGGTCTGAGTGCATTTCCTGTTTCATTCAGTAGTACAGCACAATTCACAGTTGCATTTCATCATGGGCACAGTGGGAATTTATATATGTGATGTTTAAAGGACGTCTGCTGAGATGAAGGAATTATCTGGAACGCTCAACTAGATGATCAGGGCAGTCGAAATTACTATTTGCCAGAAGAGGTGAAGTATTGCATTGAGCTATACAACTACTTCTGATTCTAATTCGCAAGAGGAAAGTTAAAACCTTCAGCCATAAGGTCACTGAAGAGGACCAACAGTGATAGGGGGATTGTCTGAAAAGTACTGACATGCAGGGATATAACATAAGGATTTTGGGCACTGGCCAGCAGACCAAGATTTCTGGGGAAAATAAAAGGCCTCTAAAATGTGCAGTTAGTCACACAACGCCACAGATGTCTTAAGTTGAGAGAGCGTGCAATGTTGCATGTTGACTAAAGGAATGTCCACCAGAGCTCTTGCCAGAGAATTCAATGTTAATTTCTCTACCATAAGCCGACTCCAACGTCTATTTAGAGAATTTGGCAGTACATCCAACCAGCCTCACAATCGCAGAACATGTGAAACCACTCCAGCCAAGGACATCCACATCCAGCTTCTTCACCTGTGTCATCATCTGAGACCCGCCACCTGGACAGCTGATGAACCTGAGGATTATTTCTGTCTGTAATAAAGCCCTTTTGTGGGGAAAAACTAATTCTGGCCTGGTGATGCCAAGAGTGTGCAAAGCTGTCATCAAGGCACAGTGTGGCTACTTTGAATAATTTCAAATATAAAATATATTTTGATTTGTTTAAAACTTTTTTGGTTACTACATGATTCCATATCTTCACTATTATTCTGTAGAAAATAGTAAAAATAGTAAAATAAAGAAAAACCCTTGAATGAGTAGGTTTTTTATTTTATTTTTATTTTACCTTTATTTAACCAGGTAGGCAAGTTGAGAACAAGTTCTCATTTACAATTGCGACCTGGCCAAGATAAAGCAAAGCAGTTCGACAGATACAACGACACAGAGTTACACATGGAGTAAAACAAACATACAGTCAATAATAAAGTATAAACAAGTCTATATACAATGTGAGCAAATGAGGTGAGAAGGGAGGTAAAGGCAAAAAAGGCCATGGTGGCAAGGTAAATACAATATAGCAAGTAAAACAGTGGAATGGTAGTTTTGCAATGGAAGAATGTGCAAAGTAGAAATAAAAATAATGGGGTGCAAAGGAGCTAAATAAATAAATTAATTAAATACAGTTGGGAAAGAGGTAATTGTTTGGGCTAAATTATAGGTGGGCTATGTACAGGTGCAGTAATCTGTGAGCTGCTCTGACAGTTGGTGCTTAAAGCTAGTGAGGGAGATAAGTGTTTCCAGTTTCAGAGATTTTTGTAGTTCGTTCCAGTCATTGGCAGCAGAGAACTGGAAAGAGAGGCGGCCAAAGAAAGAATTGGTTTTGGGGGTGACTAGAGAGATATACCTGCTGGAGCGTGTGCTACAGGTGGGAGATGCTATGGTGACCAGCGAGCTGAGATAAGGGGGGACTTTACCTAGCAGGGTCTTGTAGATGACATGGAGCCAGTGGGTTTGGCGACGAGTATGAAGCGAGGGCCAGCCAACGAGAGCGTACAGGTCACAATGGTGGGTAGTATATGGGGCTTTGGTGACAAAACGGATTGCACTGTGATAGACTGCATCCAATTTGTTGAGTAGGGTATTGGAGGCTATTTTGTAAATGACATCGCCAAAGTCGAGGATTGGTAGGATGGTCAGTTTTACAAGGGTATGTTTGGCAGCATGAGTGAAGGATGCTTTGTTGCGAAATAGGAAGCCAATTCTAGATTTAACTTTGGATTGGAGATGTTTGATATGGGTCTGGAAGGAGAGTTTACAGTCTAACCAGACACCTAAGTATTTGTAGTTGTCCACGTATTCTAAGTCAGAGCTGTCCAGAGTAGTGATGTTGGACAGGCGGGTAGGTGCAGGTAGCGATCGGTTGAAGAGCATGCATTTAGTTTTACTTGTATTTAAGAGCAATTGGAGGCCACGGAAGGAGAGTTGTATGGCATTGAAGCTTGCCTGGAGGGTTGTTAACACAGTGTCCAAAGAAGGGCCAGAAAGTATACAGAATGGTGTCGTCTGCGTAGAGGTGGATCAGAGACTCACCAGCAGCAAGAGCGACCTCATTGATGTATACAGAGAAGAGAGTCGGTCCAAGAATTGAACCCTGTGGCACCCCCATAGAGACTGCCAGAGGTCCGGACAACAGACCCTCCGATTTGACACACTGAACTCTATCAGAGAAGTAGTTGGTGAACCAGGCGAGGCAATCATTTGAGAAACCAAGGTGTGTCCAAACTTTTGACTGGTACTATATATATATATATATAGTACCAGTACATAGTACATACATACAGTATATACTATATATATATACACACACACCTGTATTTACTCCACAAAATGAAACACTAATTAGCTACTAATGTGGCTTTCATAAAGAACTACAATTCCCTTTGTCCAGGTAATGGGTTGGATCCAATAACTGTTTTTCCATTAAATGCTCCAAAACAGCAGGTGGCGCTAATGTAATGCAGTTTTTTTTTTTTACTGACCAGCTTTTGTGAAAGGAGAACACTATCAATTGTTTGTTTTTTTAAATAGAAATTGTTCAAAGGTCACTAAACAGATTCTTAGAGAAAGGCTTCAGCCAATATTCCTTTGATAAAACGAACAGCTACACGTTCATAACCATTTCCAATATGTCGAAACTACAGTTGAATGTTTTCGTCACCGAGCGTTTATCCGCGGCTGCTGGGGAGATATTCGGGGTCGTAGAGAAGATTATTACGGAGTATCAGGAAGAAATCTGCCGTTCAGCAGAGGAGATCGAGCGTCTACGGAGGCTGTTGGACATGGCTACCAAACCAGAGAGAATCTCACACGTAGCAGGTTTGTAGTGAAATACAGTTGTACGAGATTTGATTTGTAGACCAATAGACAAGATTAATGTGGCACGTTGTGATATGCCAAAGGGGAGGTGAAGGGTGTAGCTTCATCCCAATATGGCGACTGGATTAAGGGCGAGTATAATGAAGTGGGTACGTCAAAAGCGCTCTGCTATGGGTTAGACGGTTTTTATTGGTGCTTTTTATTTTTCTCTGGGTTCTTACCATGCTGCTCAACTACTTTCCATGGAGCTACTGTACCGCAAGAGTTTGGATTTCTGTTTTCAAGCTAGAGGACGAGTCTGAGCATTGGTGGAAAAAAGTACTACATTGTCATGCATGAGTAAAAGTAAATATACCATAATAGAAAAGGACTCAGATAAGTGAAAATCCTAGTAAAATATAGTGAGTAAAAGTCAAAGTATTTGATTTTAAATATAGTAAACACCAGAACCGCTGGGCCTCGAGGGACCCCCCTTTATGCAAATGAGCAGTCATTCTGACTGCAAAATTCTAACAGTGTAATTAATACATTTCATATGCTGTCACTGAAATAATAATTTGATTGTGTTCATGATGGTGTTTGGTAACATTGGAAAATATGTGTTCCCTGATTCCAAGTAACAAAATAGCATTTTCATTAGTTGATGTAGGCTATATGTAAAAACACAAAATTAAATCAATGTTATTTGTGGGGAGCCTTTGTTACAACTATGAAACAGAAACTATATGGTATGCATTGGAACATGGTAACAGCTTATTTTTATAAGTACTTTAAAAAAAAAAAAATTACAAAATACTAGGGCTGAGTGATATGGACAAAATATCGTATCACAGTATTTTTCTAAATGTTGACAGTATTTGACAGTACTTTATGTTTTTGAATAATAAAAGTTAGACATTTGCTTTATGAGTAGTGCTTGAACCTAGGGTGGAAACACATCCATTCTAAGTTATTTCAATGGGTCTTACTCATTCTAACTGTTCAATTAAACTTCAACTCAAAATAATTTCCTGCACTCATTTGAGATTATTTCCACACTGTCACGTAGGGCTGCACGATATGGGCAAAAAAATCGAGGTAGCCTAGTGGTTCGAGCGTTGGACTAGTAACAAATGTTGCAAGATCGAATCCCAGAGTTGACAAAGTAAAAACATCTGTTGTTCTGCCCCTGAACAAGGCAGTTAACCCACTGTTCCTAGGCCGTCATTGAAAATAAGAATTTGTTCTTAACTGACCTGCCTGGTTAAATAAATGCCAAATAAAAATAATAAACTTGCGATTTAGATCAACACTTGGGTGGACTGTTGGAATCAGGGAAAAATAATGATTATTCTAATTCTATAGCTAGAAGATAATAGTGGACACTTTGAATACAGTGTTGTTTGACAGGACACAAACAAAAATACCAGCGAGGAGTTAGTGGCAGGATAGGAACCAAAGTGATGGTCTGTGTTTCCTTGGGTACCCTATAATCTCTCTCTCTTAGCTACTTCATGTAGCTAACATATTTAAGCTTTGCCTATTCCTCTTTGATTTAGAAGATACTGTTGCACAAACAACATGCTGGTTTAGGCCTACACCATCACTGGTATCAGGCTGTATAGCTAGTTAAGTTTGCTCCGACTCAGTACATTTATTAGCTAACTAGCCAGATAACTAGCGATTGGCAGCTAACACAACTTAGCCACAACTTGCTAAGAAAAGACAAACTAGCAGTTTGTAGATGTAAGAAACACAAACTAATAGTGTAATTATAGAACGTTTGTGGATTTATATTAAGAAGAAAAGTTGAAACAGCATCGTAGTTATCAACAGTGTTGCATGTGCTGCATTGAACATGCAGACTGAATGCAAGTGTCCCGTGGTCGAGCAACAACAAATGCACTCCTTGAGGGAAAGGGGGTGGGGCTAGGTCTGTGTAGAAAGCGGCATGAGAGAGCGGTGACTGAAGTAGGGGAGTAAACTATAAAAGTGGACATTACACACAGCGTATCACATTTAACAAACCAAACATTCAAATACCGTTATAGAAGGTAAAGTAAAAACCCAAACCGGTCTGTGCATCAGTACCGGTATATAGTAACATACGGTATACAGCCCAGCCCTACCACTGTCCGGTAAACAACTAACCAAAATCTAACACTGACCCTTACCGTAACCAAATTTGAACTAATTATGAAATTAAATATTTGTTGTAGGTCAGGAGTGTCAGTATAGCCTTTTCCGTGCTGTAGTGTAGACTAGTCAACAAAAAGTTTTATTTGAGTGCAGAGAGGTCTTCCAAACAAAATTACAGGTATTGTATTAAGACAATATTGACTGAATGTTTTTTTTTACCTCCAGACTTCCAGGTACTGTCTCCTGCCGTTCCCCCTGAGCAGCAGGAGTGGAGCCCCAGTCTGGGGCAGGAGGACCCAGAACCCACACAGATTAAAGAGGAACAACAGGAGCTCAGACTCAGTCAGGAGGACCCACCTCAGCCCTCACATCTTTACCAAAACCAAACTGTGGATGATGGAGAGAGGAGCACTCTACCTATCATCATAACTGAAGATATAAAAACAGAACCTGATGGAGAGGGCTACAGAGTAGCAGAACCAACCAGTGATCAGCCCCACTCAGTTCATCCAGACTGCTCTGCTGCAGTGGAGAAACCATATCAGTGTAAACAATGTGGCAACAGCTTCACACGTAAGGGACACTTGACCATTCATTCAAGGACACACACAGGAGAGAACCCCTATCAGTGCAAACAATGTGGCAAAAGGTTTAACCAGAAGAGCAACTTGACCATCCATACAAGGTTACACACAGGAGAGAATCCCTATCAGTGCAAACAGTGTGGCAAAATGTTTAACCAGAAGGGACACTTGACCGTTCATTCAAGGATACATACAGGGGAGAGACCATATCAGTGTAAAGACTGTGACAAAGCCTTCAACCAGAAGATAGAATTGACATTGCATATGAGAGCTCATACAGGAGAGAGACCATATATCTGTCCTGTATGCAAGAAAGGTTACATCACATTAAGCTATTTAAGACGTCATCAGCGTGTTCACACAGGGGAGAAACCTTACCAGTGCAAATAATGTGACAAATGCTTTGGTTATAAAGGAAGCTTGAAGTCTCATATGAGCACTCACACAAAAGCTTCAGCCTGAAGTGAGAACAACAAATGATTACTCACATGTGAATTTCTTGTTACATCCAACTTGTAAATAATTATTATATTTCCTGCCACTTGACAACCAAACAAATGTAGTTGTGTGTTAAAGGTTTTGTTTTTTCAATTTATGTTTTCAGGTTGGACTTTAGGATGTATAGCACTTTAGCACGTTGGACACACCAATTTGTGTCACCTCGTTAGTCAGTATGTGTTACACCTGTGCTGGCCCTTGTGCTATTTAAGAGTGGCTGGCCCAGTGCTTCAGTTGCCTTGAAATGTGGACGTTCGGTCAACACCTTTTTAGTTGGCTCTCTCTATTTCATTTATAGAAAAATTTTCATCTTCCCTGTATTTCTTTTGCTCAACTTTTTGGTTTGCTTCCTGTCTTAAGTTTGGTGTGGGTTTTTCTTGTGTTGGCCTCTTCTTGGGCAAATTTAGTGGGTGCTCATGGTGGGTGTCATTTACGTTCCAGTTGTTGTGACTAGTCAACTTTCAGTGGATACCCCAATGAGTGTCTTTCAGAACCCCTCGTAAAACCCTGCCTGTTTCGTTTTGGTTGTCAGTGACTTTTTATTACTTCCCCCTTCTGTTTGAGCAACGTTATGTGGTTTTGTAGCTGAGGAAAGTAACAATGTGCGTTTGGAGTGTAAAGCATCATTCAGTATCCGATTTGTAAGCTCATTTTGGTGCTCATTTTTTTTGGATGCCTATTCGCCATTACAATGAGGGAATTTGATTATGCTGGCCCGGGTGGGTGGAGTTTGCACCAGGTGAAAAGTGATTGCATCAGTTTGAGACCATGCTGCCTCACGGGCGTGAGCCAATCACATTACAGGCCATAGCCCAGTGCACCACAGTTCAGCCTAATCCAACTCCCTCACTGCTGTATCTAGCACAAAGCACACATTTGGATTTCTGAACAATGAGTTCTTATTCAAATGTTTAACAATAACATACAGGATATTTGGGCCACAATCTTCTATCTGTACTGACGTTAGAATATTGAAGTAGCCTATTACGCCTTTGACAATCTACATAATGCAGCAAATCATTTGTTGTAATAAAGGACGTCATTCATATTAGAGGATGTATTAAACCTGCCTATCAGCTCTATTTCCTGCCTCCTACCCCAACCCTATCCTGACCCATTAGGCAGATGGGAATGTATCTGGGCCCGTTTTCATAAAGCATTTTGGAAGAGTGCTAATCTAGGATCAGATCACTCCTGTCCATACATTATAATTGAAAAAGCTAAACTTATCCTAGATCAGCACTCCTATTTTGAAACGCTTTGAGAACACAACCCCTGACCCTGTGTTACTGTTTAAGGGCAACATTGACCCCCTCCCAGTTGGTGCACCAAAGACATTACAGTATGAAGATGGGTAGAAACTGCTTCTCCAGTAGAAATCCCAATCACACTTGTGGGCAATGCAATGTCGACATTGGCTAGCTAAGTGAATGTGCAGAAACGTCATTGGGTCTTACGGTCGCCCCGCCCCGAACTGCACATGTGCAGGCCGTCAAATCAAAGGCACTCTTTTGAAATAAAGTTGTTTTTGACAAATGAAAACGTGTCAGTTTGTTACGTTCACAAGGTTGGAGTAATAGCATTTTCAATTACTTATTACAATGACTCAAATCTAGTTTGTGACTTTTAGACTTAGAAAAAATGAAAAACAGGAAATGCTCTACAGGAATGAGTCCATCTGAATAATCTTGGCTCCTGGACTCTGTCCACGCATTTCAAGGATGCGTTGAGACAATGACTTGTCGATGACCCAAGCCCAGCTCAGTTAATCCCTACCATTTTGTCGCGGACGGTTGTAATACAGCCTGGAATCGAACCAGGGTCTGTAGTGACGCCTCTAGCACTGAGATGCAGTGCCTTAGACCACTGTGCCACTCGGGAGCCCAGGTGGTTTAATTAGAAGGTACTAAAAGACAAGACAAAGGCATGAAAAAAAGTGTTTTGTCTGGTTGGAACCCATATTGAAACAGGTCACAACTTGGTCCAGGTAATGTGGCTCAAAGATCTCGTACCTTAACATAAAATATTTTGTAATAAACTGACTGACAACAACGGTTTTCCATGAAATGCTCCAATACGACAGGTGGCGCTATTGTAATGAAGTCTTTTTTTCACTGACCAACTTTAGTGAAACGACAACAAGGTCGCTATCAACCGGTACGCAGAATCAGAGAGAAAGGTTTCAACCAACATTTATTTGATAAAACGAACAGCTAGACTTTCATAACCATTGCCAATATGTCCAAACTACAGTTGTTGAATGTGTTCGTCACCGAGCGTTTATCAGCAGCTGCTGTGGAGATATTCGTGGTCGTGGAGAAGATTATAGCGGAGTATCAGGAAGAAATCTGCCGTTCAGCAGAGGCGAATGAGCGTCTACGGAGGCTGTTGGACATGGTTAGCAAACCAGAAATAACGTTACACAGAGGTTTGTAGCGTAATGCAGTTGTTGTAACGAGATTTGACATGTAGACTAGTTAATAGACTAGATGCATGTGGCACGTTGTGTTATGCCGAAGGGGATAAGCTATACGGACATGCCTTGTGCCCAAATTGATGACGTATGTCGAGTGGAGACGAATGGATTCGGTTCAGTCAGTCGTCCTGGTGAGACTAGTTTATGATGGCTAGCTGTCAACGACCGCATTTATTTCGATGGGCAAGGGAGAAATAACTTGTATTATTGGTCACCATTCTAGATATCACCGTGACCTGCCAATTAGCTAACGTAACGAATTAAAAACTCGATCCATTGGAATACTGCGTCACAAATGCTTATTTCAAAGAGCGCTCCGTAAGCCACGTACCAGTGGTTGAAAACTAGGTATGTTGCACTGGAACATATTTTATTATGGAAAAAAAGCCATACATTGTTTCCGCCATGGTTCAGTGTAGCTTAGTAATGCTAAAATATTTGAGACCAGTGTGTTGCAGTTAATTTCGTCTTTAACATAAGTTAAATATCTTTGACTAGTAAATGGAATATACAGTGCATTCGGAAAGCATTCAAACCCCTTCCGCATTTTGTTACATTACAGCCTTATTCTAAAATGGATACAATTTAATTTTACCCTCAAATCTACACACAATACCCCATAATAACACAGCGAAAACAGGTTATACATGTTACATTTACTTATTTACATAAGTATTCGGACCCTTTGGTATTAGACTCGAAATTAAGCTCAGGTGCATCCTGTTTCCATTGATCATCCTTGATGTTTCAACAGCTTGATTGGAGTCCACCTGCAGTAAATTCAATTGATTTGACATGATTTGTAAAGGCTGTCTACATAAGGGCTGTCTACCTGTCTACATAAGGTCCCACAGTTGACAGTGCATGTCAGAGCAAAAACTAAGCCATGAGGTCGAAGGAATTGGCCGTAGAGCTCTGAGACAGGATTGTATCGAAGCACAGATCTGGGGAAGGGTACCAAAACATTTCTGCAGCATTTTAAGGTCCCCTAGAACACAGTGACCTCCATCATTCTTAAATGGAAGAAGTTTTGAACCACCAAGTCTCTTCCTAGAGCTGGCCACCTGGCTAAACTGAGCAATCAGGGGAGAAGAGCCTTGGTCAGGGAGGTGACCAAGAACCCGATGATCACTCTGACAGAGCTCCAGAGTTCCTCTGTGGAGATGGGAGAATCTTCCAGAAGGACAACTATTCCCTGCAGCACTCCACCAATCAGGGCTTTATGGTAGAGTGGCCAGACGGAAGCCACTCCTCAGTAAAAGGCACATGACAGCGCACTTGGAGTTTGCCAAAAGGCACCTAAAGGATTCTCTTTGGCCTGAATGCCAAGTGTTACATGGTGGTGGCATGGTGGTGGCAGCATCATACTGTGGGGATGTTTTTTCAGCGACAGGAAGACTAGTCAGGATTGAGGGAAGATGAACGGAGCAAAGTACAGAGAGATCCTTGATGAAAACCTGCTCCAGAGCGCTCAGGACCTCAGGCTGGGGCAAAGGTTCACCTTCCAACAGGACAACGACCCTAAGCACACAGCCAAGATAACGCAGGAATGGCTTTGGGACAAGTCTCTGAATGTCCTTGAGTGGTCTGGCCAGAGCCCGGACTTGAACATCTTTGGAGACCTGAAAATAGCTGTGCAGCGAAGCTCCCCATCCAACTTGACAGATCTTGAGAGGATCTGCAGAGAAGAATGGGAGAAACTCCCCAAATACAGGTGTGCCAAGTTTCTAGCTTCATACCCAACAAGACTCAAGGCTGTATTCACTGCCAAAAGCGCCTCAACAAAGTACTGAGTAAAGGGTCTGAATACTTATGTAAATGTGATATTTCCTTTTTTTTTTGGTCATTATGGGGTATTTTGTGTAGATTGATGAGGGGGAAAAAAACAATTGAATCGATCTTAGAATAAGGCTGTAACGTAACAATGTGAAAAAGTCAAGGGGTCTGAATACTTTCTGAATGCACTGTACTGTACCAACATTTAGTTGGTACAGTTCCAGTGTTTGGAATACATTGAGCTCGTTGACAAAAACAGACCATGGGAGGCCTTTTCACACGGGGATGTATTTGTCCGCGGTGGGTCTGTGTAAACTATGAGGTTATATTGGAGAAAGGTTTATAGCAGTGAATGTCATCAAATGATTTACTGTTACAGTATTTCTAAGTAGCAGACATATCAGACAGGGAAACTAAGAGCATTCAGATGTTTCTGCCTGACTGTGGCACTCTTTACCTGAGTTAACATTTTCTTGTGATCACAACAAAACTACTTATTTCACTAAACTTGAGATTTAAATAAATAAAACTACTTATTTTACTAAACTAGAGATTTAAATACATTGTCATTCTTTAAAAAGATGGGCCTGACTGACATGGACTGTTTCCTCACCTTATTCTCCTTGTGGTTATCCGTGGTTGTTGGTTACTCAGATAAAAACGGAATGAATCTGAACAAACTCACAAGTTCCTACTTTGGCAGACAAGTTTCAAATTCATCACATTAAATCATCTCAGTCAGATCACGTGAAGAGTTCCCATAGTTCGTTTAGCGACCCTTTACGAAAACATAAGAGAGCTAGTTACGATGATTGACTGAACAGAATCCGTTTGTCTCCACTCAACTCTTGCTGCGCGACATGCATCATCAATTTTGTGCACCAGGCGTGTCCGTATTGCCTCTCCCATGCCAAAGAGCTTTGTCTCTTCCTCGGTCGTTACTAGTTACCACAGCCACAAAGCCATAAATTCCGCCTATTTCAAAAATGTATCTTAAAATGTTAACCCTAACCTTAACCACACCTTAAATTAAGATCAAGAATAAAAAAAAGTTAGTTTTCATAATTTAGCCAATATTGACTTTGTGGCTGTGGTAACTAGTGGAAACCCTCTTCCTCTCTGGCTATTTACACCCTTGAACGCAACTCCTGGTTCGCCAACATTGCTTTGTTAAGTCACGTGCTGGGGTACCGGGTATCAGGCACTCCTGTCCTGTACCCAAAATCTAAAACTGACCCTTACCTTAATCCTAACCATAAACTTAATGTAATTTGAACAAATTCTGAAGTTAAATATATTTTTTGTAGGTCAAAGAGTGTCAGTATAGCCTTTTCCATGCTGTAGTGTAGACTAGTCAACAAACTAGTTTTATTTTTGATCACAGAGAGGCCTTCCTAACAAAATGACAGATATATTAAGTCTATATTGATTTAATATATTTTTTCCCCTCCAGACTTCCAGCTACTGTCTCCTGCTGTTCCCCCTGAGCAGCAGAACTGTGAGCAGGAGTGGAGCCCCAGTCTAGAGCAGGAGGACCCAGAACCCACACAGATTAAAGAACAACAGGAGCTCAGACTCAGTCAGGAGGACTCACCTCAGCCCTCACATCTTTACCAAAACCAAACTGTGGATGATGGAGAGAGGAGCGCTCTACCTATCATCATAACTGAAGATATAAAAACAGAACCTGATGGAGAGGGCTACAGAGTAGCAGAACCAACCAGTGATCAGCCCCTCTCAGTTCATCCAGACTGCTCTGCTGCAGTGGAGAAGCCATATCAGTGTAAACAATGTGGCAACAGCTTCACATGTAAGGGACACTTGACCATCCATTCAAGAACACACATAGGAGTGAAATCTTATCTGTGCAAACAATGTGGCAAAAGCTTCATCCAGAAAGGTGACTTGGACAGACATACAAGGATGCACACAGGAGATAATCCATACCAGTGCAAACAATGTGGCAAAATGTTTAGCCAGAAGGGAAGCTTGACCATCCATTCAAGGATACATACAGGGGAGAGACCATATCAGTGTAAAGACTGTGGCAAAGCCTTCAACCAGAAGATAGAATTGACATTGCATATGAGAGCTCATACAGGAGAGAGACCATATATCTGTCCTGTATGCAAGAAAGGTTACATCACATTAAGCTATTTAAGACGTCATCAGCGTGTTCACACAGGGGAGAAACCTTACCAGTGCAAAGAATGTTACAAATGCTTTGGTTATAAACATCGCCTAACATCACATATGAACACTCATACTAAAGGGCATAAATGATATTACTGCACTGAGTGCAATAATAGCCTGAAATTAATCTGAAATGAAAACAACAAATGAATACATTGTCATTGTGAATTTCTTAATACTTCCAACTTCTGAATAATTATGTTCTGTTTTCTGGCAATTGACAACATAACAAATTGAATAATGTGTGTTGAGGGGAAATCACCAGTCAGCATCAGATTGGTAAACTGAATCTAGCGCTCAGTTTCAGGGACCTACCCTCCAGGACACTGCTGGCTTCAGGAAGTCGTCACAGCTGTATCTAGCACAGAACACACTCCTGTTCTCCGTATACACAAATAACAACTGTACGCAAAAACAGTGACCTCACCTTCATCAAATACCTCTATGTGGACGACATGGCTCTGGTTGCTTGCCTGGATGGTAAATCCAGCTCAAGTTTCTCCCAGTTTTGACCTCGTGACATGTTTTGACAATAGCTTCAATGATGTCCATTTCACCAAGACTAAAGAACAATGCCTTGGTGGTAAGATGCGGAATAATGCAAGCGAACACACTGACCATGGTGTAAAGATCCCTGATCGAGAGTGTTCTCACCTTCATCTCCACCTGGTATGGGAATTGGGATCCTCTCGTTCAGGGACAGGAGTAAACTGGCAAAAGTTGTCAGTCAGGTCAGCAAAATAGTCTGCAGCAAATCAGACCACAACTGCAAGAACTGTACACACAGAACATTACAAGGAAAGCCCTCCAGGTCTTCAACGACCACGCCCGCCCACTGCATTATCCTTCCAAATGCTGCCGTCTGGTTGGAGATGAAAGGTGCCACTCGCACGGAAGAATGGCTGGAGAAATCCCCTCCTCAGTGACAATTCTAAATAAGATGAACTGACATGTAAATGCTTCATGTAATGTGTATGTTTTCATCCATTTAATGTGAGCCAGAGCGCCAAAGACACTTTCCCATTCTGTGCAAACTTACTGGACCAAAAGGTTTTCTAATCTCATCTTTCTAAACAACAGGAGTTCTTGTTCAAGTGTTTAACAATGACATACGGGACATTTGGGCCACTATCACATCTGTACTGACAGCTGCATGTTAGAATATTGATGTAGTCTATCACATTTGTTTCTACTTCCAGTGTAACCCCCTAGAGTCCATTGACACATTGGTGTGTCAATCTAAGTAACATAATAAAAAATCTCTCAGTTTAAGCTAGAGATGTTTTTTTGTTGCATTGGATGCTTCTCAATCAATCCGCCTATGTTGCACTTCTGCATTTGTGGCTAACGGTGGCAGAGCTAGAGCGATGTTTGTCAGACCATGTGACCTCGGTCTTCTCACAAAAATGTCTATCAGTGTAAACAATGTGGCAACAGCTTCACATGTAAGGGACACTTGACCATCCATTCAAAGATACACATACGGGAGAGACCATGTCAATGCAAAGACTGAGAAAGCCTTCTACCAGAAGATATAATTGACATTGCATATGAGAGTTCATACAGGAGAGAGAGCATGTATAGTAGCTGTCCTGTACGCAGGAAAAGTTACATCGCATTAAGGTAAACTACATGACCAAAAGTATGTGGACACATGCTCATCGAACATCTCATTCCAAAATCATGGGCATTCATTTGGAATTGGTCCCCCCTTGCTGTTATAAAAGCCTAAACTCTTCTAGGAAGGCTTTCCACTATATGTTGGAACATTGCTGTGGGGACTTGCTTCCATTCAGCCACAAGGATTAGTATGGTCGGGCACTGATGTTGGGCGATTAAGCTGGCTCACAGTCGGCATTCCGAAACATCCCAAAGGTGCTCGATGGGGTTGATGTCTGGGCTCTGTGCAGACCAGTCAAGTTCTTCCACACCGATCTCGACAAACCATTTATGTATGGACCTCACTTCATGCACAGGGGCATTGTCATGCTGAAACAGGAAAGGGCCCTCCCCAAACTGTTGCCACAAATTTGGAAGCACAGAATCGTCTAGAATGTCATTGTATGCTGTAGAGTTAAGATTTCTCTTCACTGGAACTAAGAGGCCTAGCCCGAATCATGAAATACAGCCCCAGACCATTATTCCTCCACAAAACTTTACAGTTGGCACTATACATTGGGGCAGGCAGCGTTCTCCTGGCATCCGCCAAACCCAGATTTGTCCATCAGACTTCCAGATGGTGAAGTGTGATTCATCACTCCAGAGAATGCGTTTCCACTGGTCCAAACTCCAACGGCGGCGAGCTTTACACCACTCCAGCTGAAGCTTGGCATTGCGCATGGTGATCTTAGGCTTGTGTGCGACTCCTCGGCCATGGAAACCCATTTCATGTAGCTCCAGAGACAGTTTGGAACTCGGTAGTGAGTGTTGCAACCGAGGACAGACTATTTGTAAGCGGTACGCGCTTCAGCACTCGGCTGTCCCGTTCTGTGAGCTTGTGCTGCCTACCACTCGGCGGTCCCGTTCTGTGAGCTTGTGTGGCCTACCACTCGGCGGTCCCGTTCTGTGAGCTTGTGTGGCCTACCACTCGGCGGTCCCGTTCTGTGAGCTTGTGTGGCCTACCACTCGGCGGTCCCGTTCTGTGAGCTTGTGTGGCCAACCACTCGGCGGTCCCGTTCTGTGAGCTTGTGTGGCCTACCACTCGGCGGTCCCGTTCTGTGAGCTTGTGTGGCCTAACACTCGGCGGTCCCGTTCTGTGAGCTTGTGTGGTCTACCACTCGTCGGTCCCGTTCTGTGAGCTTGTGTGGCCTACCACTCGGCGGTCCCGTTCTGTGAGCTTGTATGGCCTACCACTCGGCGGTCCCGTTCTGTGAGCTTGTATGGCCTACCACTTGGCGTCCGAGTGTTTGTTGCTCCTATATGTTTCCACTTCACAATAACAGCACTTTCAATAGACCGGGGCAGCTCTAGCAGGGCAGATTATTATTTTTTTTTTAAAGGTGGCATCCTGAGCTCTTCAGTAAGGTCCTTCTACTGCCAATGTGTGTCTATGGAGATTGCATGGCTTTGTGCTCAATTTTATACACCTGTCAGCAATGGGTGTGGCTGAAACAGCCAAATCCACTAATTTGAAGGGGTGTCCACATACTCATGTGTATATATATATATATATATATATATATATATATATATATATATATAGTGTATCTAAGATGTCATCAGCGTGTTTCACATGGGAGATCTCTTACCAGTCAAATCATGTGGCAAATACTTTAGTTTGAAAGGAAACTTGAAGTCTTATTTGATCACTCACAAAAGGGGTTACATAAAACTTAACCTGAAGTGAATCTGAAGTTAAAACAATACATTCATACTTTGTCATTGTGAATTTCTTGACACATCCAACTTGTGAATAGGTTTTATATTATGTTTTCTGGCAATTGATAACAGAACAAATTGTGTAATTTGTGGAGAGGGAAAAGCATTAGTCTATCAGATCTGTAAACTGAATCTAGCTCTGACTCAGAGACCTTACCCTCCAGGACACTGCTGGCTACAAGAAGTCCTCGCGGCTGTCTACAACAGAACACACACACGCCTGTTCTCCGTATAGACGACATGCTCTAGTTGCTTGCCTGGAGTGCAAATCCAGCTCAAATTTACCCCCGTTCATTGACGGCCTCCGGACGTGGTTTGACGTGCTCCAAGACATCAGGTGGCGCTAATGTAATGCAGTCTTACACCGTCAGCGGTTGATGAATAGAAAACACAGCACATTGTTGTTTACAAAGGTATCTACTACATAGCGTAAACCCGCTAGGCTGAAGCAGACAGACGTTTTAACATTTATTTGATAAAACAAACAGCTAGACTGTTATTGCCCTCGCCAATATGTCCAAACTACAGTTGCTGAATGTGTTCGTTACCGAGCGTTTGTCTGCGGCTGCTGTGGAGATATTCGGGGCTGTAGAGAAGACTATAGCAGAGTATCGGGAAGAAATCTTCCGTTCAGCAGAGGAGAACGAGCGTCTACGGAGGGAGATGGACATGATTATCAAATCAGAGATACAGTTATACAGAACAGGTCTGTAGCGAGTTAACGTTCGAGTTATACCATTTTACTTGTAGAATAATGATAATAGACTATTTATGTGGCACGTTGTGCAATTCTCACCCTGACCGCAACTCTGGGGAGTAATCATTAGTGCAAACAGATGCAAAATAATATTTTCTATTAAACAAATTCAAGTAGATCCCTCCCCGTTTCGTTTGCTTCCGTCTAAGAAACGTTTAGCAACAGAATTAATGAATACACCCCTGGTTTGCCAACGTTGCTTCTTTGAATCACGTGCTGTAGTGTAGACCAGGGTTGCGTTCAGTACGACAGAAAGGGGTGCAACGTTGAATTTAACGGAAACGGAACGACTATTTGAAAAAGTTGTGATTATGGTGGCCCAGAGGGCAGTTACCATGTGGTGATGGACGACTTTTTGCGATTTCAGACTGAAGGGATTCGATTAACCTGCCCGGGTTGAACCGCTAGTCCGGGCTGGTGAGAGAGGCACGCCCTATTGTCAAAAATGGAGCATGGTGCATCATTCAGGAACATTCAACATCTCTTCTCCATAAAATATAAAGTACCAGTCACAAGTTTGGAGACACCTACGCATTCAAGGGTTTTTCTTTATTTGTACTATTTTCTACATTGTAGAATAATAGTAAAGACATCAAACTATGAAATAACACACATGGAATCATGTAGTAACCAAAAAAGTGTTAAACAAATTTTAAAAAAAATGTATATTTGACATTCTTCAAAGTAGCCTCCCTTTGCCTTGATGACAGCTTTGAAGAATCTAAAATATATTTAGATTTGTTTAACACTTTTTGGGGGGTTACTACATGATTCCATATGTGTTATTTCATAGTATTGATAGTTATTTCATAGTATTGCACCTGGCTCACGAGCGGGAGGCAGCCCGGTTCTAAAACAAATGCAGTCAACGCTAACCCGGTACACCAGGAGCATGCATCGAATCCCCTCAAGTTCACACCCATATGTTATACCGCCTAGCGACCAGGGAGCGGTGTGTTCAGTTCGCTTGAAAGTGTGCTATGTTGCGGAACGTTTTGTCTTGTATGTTCTTTGAACCCACAACCAAACCTTATCCGTTCAATTGAACATTATTTTAAGTTTTTATGTACTGAATGCAACCCAGGCAGATGAACTGCCACAGGCGCTTTAAAAACTAGCACAGACCTCAAACAAAGTAGTTTTTCTACAGATTTTGGAAAAACTCAAATTTGAACTTTTCATATCGCCCCAAATTTATTCCAGTTACTGTGTGTGGGGAGAATCAGTAATATCCAGTCAGATCCTATGGCTGTCTCATAGTCACCAATGTGATATCAGCTGAACATACAGTTTATCTTTTGCATTGAAGTGTGTATCAAATCAAACTTTATTTGTCACATGCACCGAATACTACAGGTCCACCGCCATTTGCAATTGCTGTCTTTCCTAAACTGTATGTCTGTCAGCCTAGGCCTACAGCAAGTTTAACATTGTGCCATCGCCTCCAAAGACATTTGATCAAGTTCACTATTGCTATATCCTTTAGAAACATGCCTCGGCCTAATTAAAATACTTTAAAAGTATACAGCAAATAGGGGCGTTATTGTGACCATAAAGGGTGAACGATAGGCGTTTTTCAGGCGGACTTTTAATGCTCGTTCATGAGTGCAGTTTCAGGACGGGTCTGATTTTATAACTGTAAACATGCGTATGTATGGCCTGCGCCAAGTTGATCAATCTCAATAATTTTGTATGTGCGCAAACTTTTCAGAAATGGCGCACGCATTTAATTGGTGTGAAATTTACGCAACGTTATAAATGAGGCTGGTCTACTTACGCGCCAACCAGATAATATGAGCCTATGAGGTGTCTCGGTTTCTATACCTTCTCTGGTATAGATGCTGCGTTCATAACCAAGTGGGAAAGTGTTAATTACCAGTTGTAAAGTCGTAAATACGAGTTGGATGCATCCACATGCTTTGAACTCGTTGAGAAATGCAGATTGGCCAATGGCAAACAAGCTGCTTCAACCATAAACTAAAAGTACAGTTATCATGCTCACAAACAAATTGTGTTCAAAAACCACATTCATAGATTGCTTTTTATAAATAATGTTTTGTTGCATCGACTGGCCAAAAATGCCATTCCTGAGATAATTATCTTAATGTGTGACATCAGGTTTCAGCATGTGGGATAAGTCAGAGTTTGGGATGATAGATGAGTTTCCCACTAGTATTTACCAGTTGAAGGGACGTTTTTCCCTGTTGTATGTGGTAAATAGCATCTTCCCATTTGGTTATAAACAAAGCAAGACCAGTCTTCTTCTAAAGTGGGATTTTAGGGCAGACAGTGTCAGTGATCCAAAATGCACTCAGAACCCTACTGGGGACCTGACAGGACGGAACTGCTCCAGCCAGTACTCTGTGTAGCCCCTCGTCCATGACATCCTTCAATCCCAAGAGGTGTTCAGCTGCAGATATGATATCGATCAATCTTGAGTTCTTATCCATTCCGATGCAGTTTATAACCATAGCGATAAATGCATAACCATAGCGATAAATGCATAAGTCCACCTTTTTCAAGGCGAGGGTATCTGGACCCTGTACCTGGCGAACGGCACCCACAGGACTAGACTACGGTGTATCCACCATGGCAACCGACCCACTAGCACTTTCTTTCAATCTTTTGGCTGCATCGGCATAAGAGACACTGACTGGACAGCTCTTATCCTGGCAATCTCTGCCTCCTTCACCCTTACAGGGAATTCAGGGAGCTCATGTTCATGTTTCCCACCAGTGTAGACTAGACAACAAATCATCTTGTTTTTTTTTGCACAGACAGGCCTTCCAAGTAAAAGTACAGATTTTGTATTAAGATAAGTCAATATTGATTGAAAATATATGTTTCCCTCCAGACTTCCAGCAACTCACTCCCTCTGTTCCCCCTGAGCAGCAGAAGTGTGAGCAGGAGTGGAGCCCCAGTCTGGGGCAGGAGGACCCAGAGCCCACACAGATTAAAGAGGAACATCAGGAGTTCAGACTCAGTCAGGAGGACCCACCTCAGCCCTCACGTCTTTACCAAAAACAAACTGTGGATGACAGAGAGAGGAGCGCTCTACCTATCATCATAACTGAAGACATCAAAACAGAACCTGATGGAGAGGGCTACAGAGTACCACAACCAACCAGTGATCAGCCCCTCTCAGTTCATCCAGACTGCTCTGCTACACTGGAAAAACCATATTGGTGTAAACAATGTGGCAAAAGCTTTACACGTAAGGGAAACTTGACCTTGCATTTAAAGATACACACAGGAGAGAAACCTTTTCTGTGCAAACAATGTGGCAAAAGGTTTAACCAGAAGAGCAACTTGACCATCCACACAAGGGTACACACAGGAGAGAATCCCTATCAGTGCAAACAATGTGGCAAAAGGTTTAACCATAAGAGCAACTTGACCAGCCATACAAGGATACACACAGGAGAGAATCTGTATCAATGTAAAGCTATTTAAGACTTCATCAGTGTGTTCACACGGGAGAAATCTAACCAGTGCAAATAATGTGGCAAAAGCTTTGGTTATAAACAGCCATACATCACATATGAGCACTCACATTAAAGGGCATACATTATATTACTGCAGTGAGTACAGCAAAAGCTTCAGCCTGAAGTGAAAGTGAAAACAACAAATTATACTTTGTATCATAGTGGATTACTTCTCACATCCAACTTGTAAATTAATGTTATGTTCTGTTTTCTGGCACTTGACAACAAAACAAATTGAGTTGTGAAAATCAGTATGAAAATCATCAGTCAGTATTAGACTTCTTAGCTGAAACTAGCTCTCAATTTCAGAGACCTACAGTGCATTCGGAAAGTAATCAGACCCCTTGACTTTTTCCATTTTGTTATGTTACAGCCTTATTCTAAAATGGATTAAATAGTTTTTTTTCTCTCATTAATCTACACACAATACCCCATAATGACAAAGCAAAAACAGTTTTTTAGAAATTTTTGCAAATGGATCTCTCTGTACTTTGCTCCGTTCAGCTTTGCCTCGATCCTGACTAGTCTCCCGGTCCCTGCAACTGAAAAACATCCCCACAGCATTATGCTGCCACCACCATGCTACACCGTAGGGTGTAGGTTTCCTCCAGAAGTGACGCTTGGCATTCAGGTCAAAGATTTCAATCTTGGTTTCATCAGACCAGAGAATCTTGTTTCTCATTGTCTGAGAGTCTTTTAGGTGCCTTTTGGCAAACTCCAAGCGGGCTGTCATGTGCCTTTTGCTGAGGAGTGGCATCCGTCTGGCCACTCTACCATAAAAGCCTGATTGGTGGAGTGCTGCAGAGATGTTTGTCCTTCTGGAAGGTTCCCCCATCTCCACAGAGTGACTCTGGAGCTCTGTCAGAGTGACCATCAGGTTCTTGGTCTCCTCCCCCGATTGTTCAGTTTGGCTGGGCGGCCAGCTCTAGGAAGAGTTTTGGTGGTTCCAAACTTCTTACATTTAAGAATGCTGGAGGATACTGTGTTGTTGAGGACCTTCAATGCTGCAGACATTTTTTGGTACCCTTCCCCAGATCTGAGCCTCGACACAATCCTGTCTCGGAGCTCTACGGACAATTCCTTTGACCTCATGGCTTGGTTTTTGCTTTGACATGCACTGTCAACTGTGGGACCTTATATAGACAGGTGCGTGCCTTTCCAAATCGTGTCCTATCAATTGAATTGTAGAAGTTGTAGAAACATCAAGGATGATCAATGGAAACAGGATGCACCTGATATCAATTCCCAGTCTCATTTGCAAACATTTTCTATACTGTTTTCGCTTTGTCATTATGGGGTATTGTGTGTAGATTGCTGAGAATTGTTTATTATTTCATCAATTTTAGAATAAGGCTGCAATGTAACAATGTGGAAAAAGTGAAGGAGGACACTGCTGGCTTCAGGAAGCCCTCACCATATCATTTGAGGAAAAATGTCTCTATGTATTTGTGTTTTTTGTTTTTAATGCTTTGGTTGTTTTGTGCAAAGATGAAAAAAATGAAATGAATTACAAATAAAGAAACATTTTTCCTTTCTTTGTCTACAACTAAAGAAAAAGGAAGCCCTCACCACTGTATCTAGCACAGAGCGCACATTTGGATTTCTAAACAATAGGAGTTCTTATTCAATTGTTTAACAATGACATACAGGATATTTGGGCCACTATCTTCTATCTGTACCAACTAGAGGTTGACCGATTATGATTTTTCAACGCCGATACCGATTATTGGAGGACCAAAAAAAGCCGATACCGATTAATCGGACGATTTGTTTGTTTTATAATAATGACAATTACAACAATACTGAATGAACACTTATTTTAACTTAATATAATACATCAATAAAATCAATGTAGCCTCAAGTAAGTAATTAAACATGTTCAATTTGGTTTAAATAATGCAAAAACAAAGTGTTGGAGAAGAAAGTAAAAGTGCAATATGTGCTATGTAAGAAAGCTAATGTTTAAGTTCCTCGCTCAGAACATGAGAACATATGAAAGCTGGTGGTTCCTTTTAACATGAGTCTTCAATATTCCCAGGTAAGAAGTTTTAGGTTGTAGTTATTATAGGAATTATAGGACTATTTCCCTCTATACCATTTGTATTTCATTAACCTTTGACTATTGGATGTTCTTATAGGCACTTTAGTATTGCCAGTGTAAAAGTATAGCTTCCGTCCTTCTCCTTGCTCCTCCCTGGGCTCGAACCAGCAACACAACGACAACAGCCACCATCGAAGCAGCGTTACCCCTGCAGAGCAAGGGGAACAACTACTAGAAGGCTTAGAGCGAGTGACGTTTGAAACGCTATTAGCGCGCGGTAACTAGCTAGCCATTTCACTTTGGTTACACCAGCCTCATCTCGGGAGTTGATAGGCTTGAATGTCATAAACAGCACAATGTTTGATGCACAATGAAGAGCTGCTGGCAAAATGCACGAAAGTGCTGTTTGAATTAATGTTTACGCGCCTGCTTCTGCCTACCACCGCTCAGTCAGATACTTAGATACTTGTATGCTTGTATGCTTGTATGCTCAGTCAGATTGTATGCAACGCAGGACATGCTAGATAATATCTAGTAATATTATCAACCATGTGTAGTTAACTAGTGATTATGATTGATTGTTTTTTATAAGATAAGTTTAATGCTAGCTCGCAACTTAACTTGGCTTACTGCATTCGCGTAACAGGTCTCCTTGTGGAGTGCAACGAGAGAGAGGCAGGTCTTTATTGCATTGGACTAGTTAACTGTAAGGTTGCAAGATTGGATCCCCCGAGCTGACAAGGTGAAAATCTATCGTTCTGCCCCTGAACAAGGCAGTTAACCCACCGCTTCTAGGCCGTCATTGAAAATAAGAATGTGTCCTTAACTGACTTGCCTAGTTAAATAAACGTATAAAAAAATTAAAATATTTATTGGCAAATCGGCGCCCAAAAATACCGATTTCCGATTGTTATGAAAACTTGAAATCGGCCCTAATTAATCGGCCATTCTGATTAATCAGTCAACCTCTAGTACCAACGGCTGCATGTTAGAATATTGAAGTAGCCTATCACATCTGTGTTGACAGTTAATAATGCAGCAAATAATTTGTTTTAATAAAGTTTTTTTTTTCAATGGATGTCATAGTGAAACCCTATTTTTCTCTGTTGATCAAGATTTTTGTGATGGTTCATATCAGGAAGGTGTAATACATCCTCTATCAGCTCTATTCCCTGCCTCTTATCCCCAACCCTATCCTGAACCGTTTTCATAAAGCGTCTGAGATGAGGGCCGATCTAGAATCAGTTCGCCCCTGCCCATTCATTATAATTGAAGAAGCAAAACTAGATCAGCACTCCCACTCAGACGCTTTGGATCCGATTTAGAAAACTATGCCTTTTTTATGCCCTTCTCAGTAGTTGGTATTCAGACGTACCATATGAAGGTGCATAATGGGCTTTGCAGGCGTGATTCTTTTGTGTGCGCTGAATAAATGTAATTCAACCGCTGGCCAAAAGATGTTCTCATTGAGTTTTAATTCAGCAAGGTTTTCAGGTCATTTATCTTAAGCCGTGATCCCTTAAATACAGTGTCCTTTCAATTAGAATTTAGTCGACAGACTAGAATAAATTGAGAGAACGAGTTCAGAAACGGTTCAGAAAATAGGGGTAAATGAAAGAAAGCCATCTAAATATTATTTGTTTAAATCCATATCCCTATTTGCTGAACCCGTTCTCTCTGTGTATTCTAGTCTGTCGACAAAATTCTAAATATTGCGACATGGGTTTGGTTCAAACTGTTACGGCTCAGTCTGTGCCCCAGCTCCATAACGATTGAATTAGCCTGCATCCATTTTTTTTGGTAACACTTTACTTGACACCTAGCATCATAACGCGTTATGACACGGTCATATTCATGTCAAAATATGTCATAACAGCTGACATAACTTGTCATAACCTGTCCATAATATCGTCATAACACTGCCATGACCCATATATTTACACCTGTTGTGACATATTGTGTTATTTTATGGCTGGTTAAGACACCTACATAAGAGTGTCAATCTACATTTATTCAAATGTGTTTTTTCGCTGCCAAGAATTGTCCTTTAGTTTGAAAGTTTTCCAAGAGTGCACAAAGCTGTAATCAAGGCAAAGGGTGGCTATTTGAAGAATCTCAAATATATTTTGATTTGTTTAATACTTTTTTGGTTACTACATAATTCCATATGTGTTATTTCATAGTTTTGATGTCTTCACTATTATTCTACAACATAGAAAATAGTAAAAATAAAGAAAAACCCTTGAATGAGTAGGTGTTCTAAAACTTTTGACCGGTAGTGTACACACATTACATTTTAAATAAATAGTAATCAGACATCTCCGGTATAAATTATGTAGTTATGTAGAAATCTTACTTTGTGCATCTTCTCTTTGGTGTCATAAACAATCCTTCTTCTTGCCTGTGCTTGGTAAGGATAAGTGTGGGGCGTTATGACCTCCTCCTTTAGACTAGTTAAGATACGAGACAGTGCCAAACACATGCCAGAACCAACCCTATGAACTATGCCTATGTAACGTGCCTGTAACCAGTCTATAAGGGAACTAAACGGGACTGTCCCGTTAGAGCTTCTGACAGACGTTCACTATGGTTAATTAAGTTTGTTGGAACCTCTCCAGTGCACTGACAATAAACAATGATTCATTTGAGATTGACTTCGGGTGTCCCTATGTAAGAATTTACATGACATAGTGTTTTCAGTAATAACCATTACAGATCATGGACTGAGAGCTCTACTCTCAGTCCATCCCACTTATCTCCATAGACCACCCTCTTTTGATTTCCAAGTGCCGTTTTTCAACTGTGCTGTGATGTTTTACATTAATTTTGCATAGTATACACAGATTGTGAGCTAAAGATTAAGACCTTTCCTGTTAGTGTTATTATGTTGTTGATTGATTGACTATGGCATTCCAAATCGCCCAACACTGCTATTTGTAAGATTAATTTTAAATGGATGTTAATTGTTCAGACATTCCTGAGCGTGTGACCAGAAACAAGCTACATTGGGGCGATACCAGAAAAATCAATGGAGGCTTCTCAGAGGAGGAAGGGGAGGACCATCCTCTTCATTGAATTTCATAAATAAATAAGAAACATTAAAAAAGTGATCCTTTATAGATAAAACTATACTAAATATTATTTTTTTGTGCTGTTCCAAATGTCTGAATAAAAATGACAGTTAGTGCAGAATGGTGCTTTTTTTGTTGTTGGGGGGGGGCTGAAGGGGGGGGTTCGCCCAGAGAGCCATACAAGCTAGAACCGCCACTGATGTGCCATGGAATCGGTACATAGACAATCTCTTCGCAGCTATTTTGCGATCTGTATTGCGCAGCTGTCAACATTTTTGTCCTCAAATGAAACTGGTAAATTTAGTCTATTTATGCAAATCTTTTTCACCAAATTTTGGTCTCTAAGATATTGCTGACAAACATGTTCCCTACTTTCTCCCCCTTCCACTTGCCTCCTGTAACGATTGTCCTCTTCTTCTGACAAGGAGTAAGAGAGATCGGACGAATTTGCAGCGTGGTAATTGTCCATTTTAATAAGTCAAACTGAACACTACAACATACAAAATAACACCGTGAAACAAACAAAACGGTCCAGTGTGGTACTAACACGGAAAATAATCACGCACGAAACACAATAGAAAACAGGCTACCTAAATATGGTTCTCAATCAGGGACAACGATTGACAGCTGCCTCTGATTGAGAACCATACCAGGCCAAACACAGAAATAGCAAATCATAGAAAAATTAACATAGACAACCCACCCAACTCACGCCCTGACCATACTAAAACAAAGACATAATAAAAGAACTAAGGTCAGAACGTGACACCTCCTCCATTTTTGCAGTAATGCTGCAATCAGTTGATTGTAACTTTGGATTAAGCAAACATTCCCATCTTTTTTTTATATTTGCATGTGTGACATAACTCCACCATTCCTATTCAAATTATCATGAATAAATATAAAACAAGAAAAAAAAGTTAAATAAAGATTTGTTTTATTTTTTATTAATCAGTATATTTGTTGTAATATTTGTTCTATCTTTTCTGGAGGATAAAACTGAAATTGTAACCAGCTGTGTATAACTTGTTTAAAACCTCAAGGGATGTAAAGACCCCTGTTTAGGGGACCTGCGTGGTTCTGGTACTGGTTCCGACCAACATTTTCACTTACAAATCCATCTGTGGACACTGTAGATCGAAATGGCTTGCATTGAGCGATAGCCCTGGTTCCCACGGACACAGTATGAATAGGAATGGTGGAGTTATATTGTCTGAGCCTGGAAACTCCTTGAAGCTGGACTGTCCCTCCTACCATACCATTTTCACAGCTGACTGTCCATCAACTCCTGGCTGAACCCTACACCACATCCACTGACAAAGCACATGCCTGCAATCATTACAGGGGTGGCTCATCACTGTATCACTGTATCACTGTAGCACATTCAGAGATCGATTTATAGCCATTGATCTAAAATTATTCATATATTTTAAACATAGAAATGTTTGTTTGTCATAGACTGACAAGATTCATAGGAAATGATAGGCAAGCTCCTAACTAGTTCAGGAAACCAAGCTATAGCTCTGTGTGCCGTTCACAGCGATGAGGGCAAACGTTTTGATCAAGAGGAACCTTTAGAAAATATACATATTTTCTCTAACACTAGACACACAGATATCTATTTTACAGTTGGAACGAAGGTGAAATATTCTAGTTTGATTATACTATATTTAGAAAGCACACTGTAAGTCATCTCGAGCCTTATTCATAACGTTTTGTTGAATAGGAAATGCATCATATCAAATATGTCATATTTGTATCATATTTGTACTCTTTACTTGAGCTTGTGTCCTTAAAAGTGACTACACCTCAGAAATATCTAACTATTTTTACCAGAATGGGGAGATTGAACCTTTCTTGGAGTATGCAGGATGACTATTTATAGTCTGTGGCCCTCTCATGATAAATAATTACTTTTGGGGATTATGTAGATTACATTTAGTTGCATTTAACTGAAAGGGGGATACTTTGAACAAAGTTTCCTTTTCAATTCATCGAAAATGAGAAGTTGTAATCTGTATAAACGCAAAAAGGTCATTTTGAACAAAGGTTGAGCTTTTCTTAATAATCTACTGTAGAACCAGTTTGGGTTTAAGTATAACTTACATATGAGTGAAGCTTTTAGTGAGAGGTTTAATGGTTTAATATTTAAAGGCATAGCCGCGGGAAGTAGCGGTGCTGTAGGTGCTGCAGCACCCTCTGACAATCACAATTTTAAAAATTATTAATATAAAAAATGTATACAGCATTTGTTTTGTTTCACCAAATTAGTGCACTAGGCCTTTATTACTCCTGTATGAGCGGAGAGGAGCAAATTATTGGTCAGCAGAGCGGGGAGAAATGCAGAATCTTCCAGCGGCCATGTTTCATTATTTCAGTCGCACAAACTCATATTCATTATATGAATAGGCACCTTTAATTAGCAATATTTTGGGCTCATATGATTCAAAAACAACATGTCATCTGGAGTAGGCTGCGCCATAAATTAGTCCGTAAAATGGAGATTGGACTCGAGTTAATCAATGTGATTTGTCCATAAATATACAGGTATACCTCTCCATGGTTGCAGAATCTTGTCTATTTTTGCTAACTTTCAATTAAACTTTATTGTGGTAAATGAATTGATATCTTTAAGGATATGAATATCAAGTATGTCTACTTCACCATCAGGCCATTTTATGGGTAAACTACAAGGTAATGTAAAAATGTGTCTTTTAACATAAGGTCCACTTATCATAATTGGGTTTAAGTCCAAATAGGATAGAAAAGGGATCCATATCTTCAATGATACTGTGTAGGGATCCAGATTTGCGGATTTAAGAGGTCATTTTTGTCATTGGTATACATTGACACTTTTGTTTTCAAGCCCTGGGTATCTGACCCCCAGAATTGGGGCCTTTGTGAATACAACCCCTGGGCCTAACCCTGTGTTACTGGTTAGGGTCAACTTTGACCTCCTCCCAACTGATGTCTCCTGGGACATGATGGTTTAAATAGAAGGCACTAAGAGACAATGCAAAGGCATGAAAAAAACGTCTCGTTGTTACAGAATATACTGACTGACAACAGTTAGAAATCTAAACTAGCAATTCAGAGTAGTCTGATAGACGAAGAAGAATATATTTTAGCTCAATTTGGTGTTGGGGGTAGGATCTAGTAACTGGTTTTCCATTAAATGCTCCAAGACAGCAGGTGGCGCTATTGTAGTGCAGTCTGTTTTTCACCGATTGCGTTGTGTAAATAGCACACCGTCCATCATTGTTTACATATGTTCTAGATTAGATCTGCTAGGCCAAATCAGACAGAGAAATTTCAAAATGTCTTTGATCGCCAATATGTCAAAACTACAGTTGTTGAATGTGTTCGTCACCGAGCGTTTATCCGCGGCTGCTGTGGAGATATTCGGGGCCGTAGAGAAGACCATTGCAGAGTTTCAGGAACTAATCTCCTGTTCAGCAGAGGAGAACGAGGGTCTACGGAGACTGTTGGCCATGGTTATCAAACCAGAGATAAAGTTACACAGAGTTGGTGTGTATAGCGAGCTACAGTTGTGATACGAGATTTGTATATTTAACGTCATTAGACTAGATAATTCAGGTGGCACGTTGTGATATGCGCACTCTCAGCCCAATATTATACCTTTGATCAATTATTTAATTAACTAATAAAACGAGGTTTAAATTGCCAGCAGATGCAACCTGTTTGCTTACAGCTGCACTAGGGTCTGACCGTTTTCCTGCATAGATGAAGACCGGGTGGAGGGATGACAATTCGGAGTACATTTTTCGAGACATATCTCGCGCCGGCTCCGTAGGAAGCCTGTCCAACCCTACTGCAGCTGTAAACAAGTGGGTTGGATATGCTGGTTGAAGTCTGGAGGGTATTCCAAAACGACTGCATTAGAGAACTCATGGTCCAATGACTTTACCTGTAGTAGACCCACGTGTCCCGAGTCTGAAGCTATCTACATCCTAGTCCTGATTAGAGCCATTTGTCCCTCGTCTGAAGCTATCTACACTCTAGTCCCGATTAGCTAAACACATTTACAGTGCATTCTGAAAGTATTCAGACCCCTTGACGTTTTCCACGTTATGTTTTTGCCTTATTCTAAAATTGATTTTTTTTTAAGTCTTCATCGATCTACACACAATACCCCATAATGACAAAGCGAAAAACATTGGCGTCCATATTAGATTTTGATTTGGGGAGAGAAGTAGCATATAAAAACTGGATTTAATAGTTCTTTGTTCATTGGTCAGCGACGCAAACGGCGATTCTGTTTCTGCAAATTCTGTTATTCAATACGTTTCAATGGGCTTTAGTAGTAAAGGCCAAAATCAATATTTTATCAAATAATTGTATATATTTTTTTGATACCTAAAGGGGTTCTAAAATTAAAAATCAAAGCAGAACTGTGAGCAGGAGTGGAGCCCCAGTCTGGGGCAGGAGGACCCAGAACCCACACAGATTAAAGAGGAACAATAGGAGCTCATACTCAGTCAGGAGGACCCACCTCAGCCTTCACATCTTTACCAAAACCAAACTGTGGATGATGGAGAGAGGAGCGCTCTACCTATCATCATAACTGAAGAGATCAAAACAGAACCTGATGGAGAGGACTACAGAGTACCACAACCAACCAGTGATCAGCCCCACTCAGTTCATCCAGACTGCTCTGCTGCAGTGGAGAAACTATATCAGTGTAAACAATGTGGCAACAGCTTCACACGTAAGGGACACTTGACCATCCATTCAAGGATACACACAGGAGAGAAATCTTATCTGTGCAAACAATGTGGCAAAAGCTTCATCCAGAAAGGTGACTTGGACAGACATACAAGGATACACACAGGGGAGAGATCTTTTCAGTGTGAAGACAGTGGCAAAGCTTTCAACCAGAAGATAGAATTGACATTGCATATGAGAGTTCATAGAGGACAGAGACCATACAGCTGTCCTGATTGCAGGAAAAGTTACATGGAATTAAGCCATTTAAGACGTCATCAGAGCGTTCACACAGGGGAGAAACTTCATCCGTGCAAAGAATGTGACAAATGCTTTAGTTATAAAGGAAGCTTGAAGTTGCATATGAGCACTCACGCAAAAGGGATACATAATATCCCTGCAATGAGTGCAGCAAGTGGATCTGAAGTGAAAACAACAAATTATACTTTATCATTGTGGATTTCTTGTTACATCCAACTTTAAATTAATGTTCTATTTTCTGGCACTAGACAAAAAAGCGAATTGAGTTGTGTGTGTGTGGAGGGGGAAGCATCACTCAGTGTCAGCTTTTTAAGGTGAATCTAGCTCTCACTTTCAGGGACCTACCCTCCAGGACACTGCTGGCTTCAGGAAGTCCTCACCACTGTATCTAGCACAGAGCACACACTTGGATTTCTAAACAACAGGAGTTCCTATTCAATTGTTTAACAATGACATACAGGATATTTGGGCCACTATCTTCTATCTGTACTGATGGCTGCATGTTAGAATATTGAAGTAGCGCATCACATCTGTATTGACTCAATACAGCAAATAATTTGTTTTAATAAAGTAGTTTTTTCAATGGATGTCATAGTGAAACCCTATTTTTCTCTGTTGAACATGATTGCTGTGATGGTTCATATCAGGAAGGTTTAATACATCCTCTATCAGCTCTATTTCTTGCCTCTTACCCCCAACCCTATCCTGGAACAGCATTCCTAAACTCTCAGACGCTTTGTCCATACAGGCCCTGTGTCAATTGTACCTCATGACTGGTGTCTCGTGGGACATGGTTGAAAGTAAATCTGTGCCTTTGTTTAATTATTGGGTCACAAAGACCTTTGTTGGGTAAAGGTCAGGCTGTAAAGGACTTTGGGAACCATTACCTTATACTGACAGTGGCTTCCTGTGAATACTGTGAGTGTTTAAATGTAGGTCAGTGTGATATTTGACAGGCCACATTCCTAAGGAACACCAGCGTCATGGAGAATCCTCAACAGTCCAACTGACCTGACCGCGCCCTCCACAACTGTGTCTCCTTCCCCCATCCCCGAGCCTGACCCCAGAGGGCCCCGAGGTACAGTGTTGTGAGAATCAGGCCCAGCTTTAACTGAGTGTTTGGGTACATCTCAGTAGTCATAAGTCTGACCCCTCCCCTTTTCCACTCCTTTGACTCCTCCTTTTTCCACTCCTTTGCAATTATTCTGCAGGTCGTTGTTTTGTGAGAGAAGGGTTCTCCGTTAACTAAAGTAACTGGAGTAAACAATCAGGTAGATCATAGCAGGATAGCTATAATGATACTTTTTGCCTGTGCATACTGCTCTCTACTTGCATGGCTCTCAACACATTTTGGGGTTGTGGTTATTCCTCCTGTGGTAGTGACTGTCAGAAATTCCACTATAATGGCAAACTTGAACTGGTGCTGACCTGACACCAAGACGACTGTCTCATCATCTCTAATAACACTTGGCAAAAGAATGTTGTAGAGATTTATTCGGATAGATATTACTAGATCCACAAAAATCGATCATTTACGTCTAGCATGTTTACTTTTACCCAAATATTTGCCTGTAGGATTAGGGGGACAGTGTCGCTGGCGCCCGTCTTACAAAAACAATAAAGAATCAACCACAAAGTTAACGAATCATGAAATATAATGAAAATATTTCTGAAGATAACAAACGGGTAGTCCCACTTCTAAACTAATCCTCGACCAGCTGTGGGGTGGTTTGATTTGGCCCTATTTGGTCAATGCCTCCTAGTAATCTCCAGTCATTTATCAATCAATAAGAACTGAATTTGAACTAGTACTTGCCGCTTAACATTTGTCTGGGTGACTTTTGTCAGAACTGGTAGTTTCCTCTGTTTCCTGTGTTTCCATGGCAGATCTGGGTTTTTGTTTGTTATCATAGGCTGTGATAATCGCTCCTCAGGCTCCCACCAGTACAAACTAAATGAAGGCGTCTGAAAGGAAGGCCAACCCGAAATGAAGTCCAACTGAAAGGAAGGCCTCTGAAAGTTGTGGCCAGAAACATTGTTTTAAATTAGATTCATGTAAGCCGGCATTGTTCGTGTGCCAATGGTGGAAATGTCAGATTAATTTCAGAGAGAAATGGGTCAAGAAAACAGAGAGAGGAGCTGGAGGGTATAGGACTCTTTTATTACTAGTTTTCAGAGTGGAAATATGTAGGAGAAAAATTCCCTGAGGTCTATCATCTAGTTTTCAAAGGGGCCAGAGACCGTAATAGATGACATAGGCCTGCTAGCAGAAAACAATAGACCCTAGATATGATCACTGGGAGGGTAAATACAAATATAGCTAGCAGACGTGATACACATTACAAAGGAATAACATGTAGACCCTATCTGAAACACTACAGACGAAAGTACTACAATTGTTGCAAACAACAAACATAATCAAAAGTTGCTGTAAAAAGTCTTAGTACTGATGAGAATGAACCTTTGTGGATGCATTGAAACACGATCTTGATGACAATTCAATGTCCCAGTTTTATCTGACAGTCTTTCAGCATCAATGGCAATTGAGGCATACTGTCAGTAGGACAATGGTCAATTGGTCGATTCAGGGTCCTCTGACTATGATGGAGGGTATCCACAGCTTTTTCAGGCCATTCTTGGGCAGCTATAAAGAGAGACGTGAGCCATTAGATTATGGCTATCAGGATGGCGATCGCTGCCACGGGACAAACAGAGTGGATACCAAAGGACAGACTGTATGTGATCGTATCTGATCACAACTCTATGAACCCACTCTAAACCAGAACCAGAACAGAGCTCGAACCGAAGTCATTCAGCTCACATCTCTGGCCCAGTCCCCAAGTCCAAAAACTTCACTCTGTATATTATCTGTACAGATGATGTATTGCCTTTACAGCGCTGACACAGCAGAGGAATCTTTCCAGAAACAGATGTGTGTGTGTGTGTGTGTGTGAGAGAGAGAGAGAGAGAGAGAGAGAGAGAGAGAGAGAGAGAGAGAGAGAGAGAGAGAGAGAGAGAGAGAGAGAGAGAGAGAGAGAGAGAGAGAGAGAGAGAGAGAGAGAGAGAGAGAGAGAGAGAGAGAGAGAGAGAGAGAGAGAGAGAGAGAGAGAGAGAGAGAGAGAGAGAGAGAGAGAGAGAGAGAGAGTTTGTCTACTGTTGGATTGAAGGGAGGGAATCTACACACTTCATAAATATTTATCTCACACATCAGTCTCTCATTTATTGGCAATAAACATCTCCTGCCTCTGACGTCTGCAGCTCATACAGGCTACGGAGGGCAGGAAGGAACATCCAGTGAAAGGAGTAACTGTAGATGTATTCTAACCATGTCTGTTACATTGGTTTGGAAGAGCGAATATGACAATGAGAATGTAGTACTTAATGTAATTGGATGGCACCAACTTTTTCCATTTGTAATATTCAGTCAATTGTAGTTCTCAGTTTTCAGCCATGGTCTACGTGACCCTGTGTTGCTAGTTGCTGCAGGTAAAGAGGAGAGGTGATGTCCTCAGGATCTTGCATAGCGAACAGACACACGCCTCTCTGCCTTTTTCTGTCTGGAACATTGGCTCATTCGGGAAGCTGATTAAATCAATGGGACAAGGGTCGGGCACACCACTGGAGGGAGAAATGCTGTGCTGGGATGAACATGGAGAGAGGGAGGAGGAGATGAAGGAAGACAAACACAGAAAGAGGTGGAGGGACGAACGGGGAAGTACAGTGCCTTGCGAAAGTATTCGGCCCCCTTGAACTTTGCGACCTTTTGCCACATTTCAGGCTTCAAACATAAAGATATAAAACTGTATTTATTTGTGAAGAATCAACAACAAGTGGGACACAATCATGAAGTGGAACAACATTTATTGGATATTTCAAACTTTTTTAACAAATCAAAAATTATTCAGCCCCTTTACTTTCAGTGCAGCAAACTCTCTCCAGAAGTTCAGTGAGGATCTCTGAATGATCCAATGTTGACCTAAATGACTAATGATGATAAATACAATCCACCTGTGTGTAATCAAGTCTCCGTATAAATGCACTTGCACCGTGATAGTCTCAGAGGTCCGTTAAAAGCGCAGAGCATCATGAAGAACAAGGAACACACCAGGCAGGTCCGAGATACTGTTGTGAAGAAGTTTAAAGCCGGATTTGGATACAAAAAGATTTCCCAAGCTTTAAACATCCCAAGGAGCACTGTGCAAGTGATAATATTGAAATGGAAGGAGTATCAGACCACTGCAAATCTACCAAGATCTGGCCGTCCCTCTAAACTTTCAGCTCATACAAGGAGAAGACTGATCAGAGATGCAGCCAAGAGGCCCATTATCACTCTGGATGAAATGCAGAGATCTACAGCTGAGGTGGGAGACTCTGTCCATAGGACAACAATAAGTCGTATATTGCACAAATCTGGCCTTTATGGAAGAGTGGCAAGAAGAAAGCCATTTCTTAAAGATATCCATAAAAAGTGTTGTTTAAAGTTTGCCACAAGCCACCTGGGAGACACACCAAACATGTGGAAGAAGGTGCTCTGGTCAGATGAAACCAAAATTGAACTTTTTGGCAACAATGTAAAACGTTATGTTTGGCGTAAAAGCAACACAGCTGAACACACCATCCCCACTGTCAAACATGGTGGTGGCAGCATCATGGTTTGGGCCTGCTTTTCTTCAGCAGGGAAAGGGAAGATGGTTAAAATTGATGGGAAGATGGATGGAGCCAAATACAGGACCATTCTGGAAGAAAACCTGATGGAGTCTGCAAAAGACCTGAGACTGGGACGGAGATTTGTCTTCCAACAAGACAATGATCCAAAACATAAAGCAAAATCTACAATGGAATGGTTCAAAAATAAACATATCCAGGTGTTAGAATGGCCAAGTCAAAGTCCAGACCTGAATCCAATCGAGAATCTGTGGAAAGAACTGAAAACTGCTGTTCACAAATGCTCTCCATCCAACCTCACTGAGCTCGAGCTGTTTTGCAAGGAGGAATGGGAAAAAATGTCAGTCTCTCGATGTGCAAAACTGATAGAGACATACCCCAAGCTACTTACAGCTGTAATCGCAGCAAAAGGTGGCGGGGAGTTGAGGGGAGTTGAGGGAGAGAGGCATGGACAGAAAGAGTGTGGGGAGTTGAGGGAGAGAGGCATGGACAGAAAGAGTGTGGGGAGTTGAGGGAGAGAGGCATGGACAGAAAGAGTGTGGGGAGTTGAGGGAGAGAGGCATGGACAGAAAGAGTGTGGGGAGTTGAGGGAGAGAGGGATAGGCAGAGTGAGAGAGAAAGATAGGAATGTAGTGTTAGTGATTGTAGTTGGCGGCTCTGAGGGCTCTTCGCCACATGTTTTGGCTGTGCAGGGAGACCAGACGTTCCTTTCTAATGGAGCCCTACAGAGCACAGGCGAAAAGCCACTCAAATCCTCTATCTAATAACATAACATACTGTGTCTGTGTGTGCCTGAAAAAGAGGGGATGTCAAGAGAAGTTAGGAGGGATGTTACTTTTTCTCTTTTAAATTTCAAACATATTTTTAATTGAGGACTAATTAGATTCCAGGAAACCGGCCCTCAAGATTAAAGGAGAAAGTGGAAGTTTCAGAGACAATAATGAGGGTATGTTGTACTTTCTCTATGTTCTGTCTGCCCAACAGCCCAAGGCATTTCATTATCACCCTCATTCATCTAATCATCTGATTTTCTGAACCACTTTAAATGGGGCTATGATTGTGATTGGTTTGGGGAGCACACACTGTCCTGGTTCTTCTCACTTTAGCCCAGTTTGTGCTCCACTTCTGTCTGATGCTGCAGTAAAAATGGATTTTATTACATTCTTTCTTTTTTTGAAACCGACTTCCAAGTTCTACAAAGTTTTGGGTCCCATTTCTTATCTCCTACTCTTATTATGACAGTGGGCAGAGCGCCCTCTTGTCTATTACACTGACCACCTGTTAATGAATGTCTATCATGTCTAATTCCTGCTGATCATGATAATAAGAATAGTGTTTTTCACAAGTCTAACAAGTCTAAACTTCAAAGCTCACCTCAAGTCTTGGAGGAATACAACAAGCACATACGATTTTTTTTATCAAGCTTGTAACATAGTCCCACTTTCATTGAAATGTTACCTGGTCCATTTTCCCTGAGATATTTTTATTAAAAAGAACTAACTCTTCTCTACCAGACAAGGTCTGCAGTAGGACCCAGGGGCCACCGAGGCGCCTATTCCACAGGGCTCACGAGCTCGTGTGTAAAGAATTGACACAGCCAATTTGTTTCAGTGTGTGGAGAGCCTGAGTGAGGTGCGTGCTTAGAGGACCTATAAATTGTGAAGATGTGCATGGCTTAGACAGTTCGTTTTCAACACCAGACAACTGAACTCTCATTTTCAACCACGACGGACATAATACCGTATACAGATCCTGTGCGTCGTTTATACGACTTTGGTTGGACTGCAAGGTGTCGACAGGAGAATTTACCTTTCTTTCGCACATGCACAGCGACGCATGGGTGGAATGCTTCTAACGAATAAGGACTTTTATGGAGTTTCTTTCTTTACTTCGTCTTTGGATAGCTTTGGGACAGTAGAGCGCGGTTGCAGCTCCCCTTTTCCCGCGGAACTCTACCTGGATGGAAACCATGTCACCACAGCAACAGAACGAGCTGAGCCGCAGGACGTCACTCACCGGCGAGTCCAAGACCAGCACGCAACATGAACACAAGAGGGTAAATTAACGTGATAGGCCAAATCATGTGTTTTTACGCACTCATTCCCGATTAGTGTGTGTGTGATTTGTTATGCGTTTCAAAACAGTGAAAATACTTTTTTTTGTAAAGTAGCTTATTGCAATTGTGTTGTTGCGCGCTCTGTGCCCGGTAGCGCACTGACTCACACGGGGATTGCCGGTGCTATGTTCGGACTCGGTGTTCCCAGGAGGAGGGAGTAAATCGCCGTTAAACCGAACCCCCGGTTGTAGATACTAATCTGAATATCCATAGACAGATCCAGGAATTACGCCCATGCAACTCAGTTATTTTCTGAAAACAGCACTACTTGTTGCATATCCATGCGTATATGTGAATTGGTGACATTTCAAAAGCGTTTCAATGCTCTGAAACCATAGATCTTATGCAGTATATCAAATATGACATCTTCGTTTGAAACCGTAGGCTTTTATCATATAGCCAACTGTAGGTTATTATAGGACAATGATCAACAGTTGGAATGTATAGATTCCCCCTCCGCAGTCTTCTGAATCAGTAGTTGTGGTGTTTGTGTAAAAGCTGTGGTGTTCTGTAGCCGGGTATTCCAGTCTCTGGCACCACTATAGTGTCTGGCTGCGTGAGGACTGGCAGCCTTTTGCAGTAGGCTTTACCCACTGCTCTGCTTTGTGTGGAAATAGCAGCTATAAGCAAGCCTGCCATTAATACAGTGACTGCTTCAGTAATTTATAGTTATTAAAACTATTTCACTTATCTGTCCAGTCACAAGACCTACAGTGCATTCAGAAAGTATTCAGACCACTTGACTTTTTCCACGTTTTGTTACATTACAGCCTTATTCTAAAATGGATTCAATTGTTTTTTCCCCCCTCATCAATCTACACACAATACCCCATAATGACAAAGTGAAAACAGCTTTTTAGAAATGTTGCAAATGAATAAAAAAATATAAAGCGGAGATATGACCTTTACATAAGTATTCAGACCCTTGACTCAGTAGCTTGATGAAGCCCCTTTGGCAGTGATTACATCCTCCAGTCTTCTTGGGTGTGACGCTACAAGCTTGGCACACCTGTATTTGGGGACTTTCTCCCATTCTTCTCTGGAGATCCTGTCAAGCTCTGTCAGGTTGGATGGGGAGCATTGCTGCACAGATATTTTCAGGTCTCTCCAGAGATGCTAGATTGGGTTCAAGTCCGGGCTCTGGCTGGTCACTCAAGGACATTCAGAGACTTGTCCCGAAGCCACTCTTGCGTTGTCTTGGCTGTGTGCTTAGGGTCGTTGTCCTGTTAGAATGTGAACCTTCGCCCCAGTCTGAGGTCCTGAGCACTTTGGAGCAGGTTTTCACCATGGATCTACTCTGTATTTGCTCTGTTCATCTTCCCCTCAATCCTGACTAGTCTCCCAGTCCCTGCCACTGAAACACATCCCCACAGCATGATTCTGCCACCCTTACGGTAGGGATGGCGGCAGGTTTCCTCCAGACACTTGGCATTCAGGCCAAAGAGTTCAATATTGGTTTCATCAGACCAAAGAATCTTGTTTCTCATGGTCTGAGAGTCTTTAGGTGCCTTTTGGCAAACTCCAAGTGGGCTGTCATGTGCCTTTTGCTGAGGAGTGGCATCCGTCTGGCTACTCTACCATAAAGGCCTGATTGGCGGAGTGCTGCAGAGATAGTTGTCCTTCTGGAAGGTTCTCCCATCTCCACAGTGGAGCTCTGTCAGAGTGACCATCAGGTTTTTGGTCACCTCCCTGACCACGGCCCTTCTCCCCCGATTGCTCAGTTTGGCGGGGCAGCCAGCTCTAGAAAGAGTCTTGATGGTTCCCAACTTCTTCCATTTAAGAATGATGGAGGCCGCTGTGTTCTTGGGGACCTTCAAAGCTGCAGAAATGTTTTGGTACCCTTCCCCAGATCTGAGCCTCGACACAATCCTGTCTCGGAGCTCTACGGACAATTCCTTCGACCTCATGGCTTGGTTTGTGGGACCTTATATTAACAGGTGTGTGCCTTTCCAAATAATGTCCAATCAATTGAATTTACCACAGTTGGACTCTAATCAAGTTGTAGAAACATCTTAAGGATGATCAATGGAAACAGGATGCATCTGAGCTCAATTTCGAGTCTCCTATCAAAGGGTGTGAATACTTATGTAAAGGTATTTCTGTTTTTGCAAAAAATTCTAAAACCTGTTTTCTCTTTGTCATTATGGGGTATTGTGTTTAGATGAGGAGGGGAAAAATAATTTCATCAATTTTAGAATAAGGCTGTAACGTAACATAATGTGGAAAAAGTCAAGGGTTCTGATTACTTTCCAATGCACTGTATATTACTGTGTCATAATAACTGTCATTACTAATGTAGTATAGATGCCTTCCTTATAACCAGTAGTGACAGCTGATGTCATCACAGGATAGGTCCTAACTGTTTAGGTTAGCAGATTTGGCTGCTGACCAGCAGGCTAGATAACCCTGATGGGCTTAACATAAATAATTGGTCCGTTGAGGGAACTTGATTATGCCTAAAGTCATGACACAAATCATTATCTGTACAGTTCAGAATAACATGTTATTTAGCTGTTTACTTTGAGATAGAACAGGCAATGCTTTACATTGTTGCCCATGTGCCATGTATTAACTTAATAACCAACTACTCTGGTAACCGGGGTTGGGGAGTAACAGATTACATGTAATCCGTTACATGTAAGCGATTACAACAAAACGGTGACTGTAATCCGTTAACAGCAAAAAATATTGTAATCCGATTACAGATACTTTTGAAAAAGTAGATGATTACTTTTAAATTCAGTATTTTTACAAAACAAATCTTGGACTCTTCTCTGTTTTCTCAATGACACTCAAATCGGTATTGAAAAAAGGAGCAAATTTGAAGTTTGTTCCACCTGAGTGAGACTGACCACAAGTCAGAGACCACTATGATGACACATCAAATGTGTTTGATGGATCGCATGAAAAGAGCAGGAATAGGTTTTTGTAGGCTACAGTCCAATCTATGTCTTCCAATAGTGCGACTGCTGTCGGCATCCAAATATTATCCAACGTGAATAAACGCTTGGAGGTAAGGATGACAGCAGTGGTGTAGTCTACTGCATACAGATATCACTTATTATTGATATCTACGTAGCTCAATGATGTGAATCACACTGCTGCTCTCTCATTTTAGATATCTGCGCCTTACGTGTTGTGGATGTCTGTTCACAGCTCTAAATGTGTACTTGAACCCGATAATGGTTGAATTCAAGAAGTTTAAGCTGCCTATCAATCATTGTTTTTGAAACCAGTGGATAGACAGTGAAAAATGTGCTCTTGCAACAGCTGCATAGTGAGGATCCCAGCCTATGGAATACAAGTGGGGCTTTTATTGCTCAGTCAAATTCATGCTGATAAAAAAAAATCCATAGGCCTACTGGACACATGCTCAAAGTTGCACACTTTTGATAGACTTAAAGGGGCAATCTGTAGTTGCTACATCTATTTTGGACTTATTTGTACATTAATATATATATAATGTAATCTTTTTATTATTATTATTATTATTATTATATGTAGTAGAAAGTGATGGGTTAGAAGAAGCCTACATAACCAACCCATAAAGTAAAATGTAACATCCATATATGGCCAGCTGTGTAAACTTTAACATTGATTTATCCTGCAGTAGATGTTGTTCAATTGGTAACATACATTTTGTCTTCTTCTAATGCCTCATAAGGGGAAAGTAATCTAAAAGTAACTGAATGTAATCAGATTGCGTCACTGAGTTTGGGTAATCCAAAAGTTAGGTTACTGATTACAATTTTGGACAGGTAACTAACTAGTAACAGATTACATTTAGAAAGTAAACCTACCCAACCCTGCTGGTAACATGTTTTAATGCAATTAATCAGCTGTACATTGGTGACCTCAGATGAGGTATGACTGACCCCAAAGTTGTACACAGGGTTACCTGTAGATTTCAGAGAGGAATAACATCTGATTTACGTATTCACTTTATATTTTCTACCTTAAAATAAGATCATCCACCCTCCAATCCAATTTGGACTCCCAATTAATGAATGACGTGTTGTCCCTCAAAAGGAAAGTCTCTCCAGAGCTCCCTACAGTCTACACCTACAGTACATTACAGGAGACGTCCCTCACTGAGAAAGAACCCCAGTCCTCAGCCCTGTTATTTAATTGAAACCTCCATTGTTAATTTCACTCCCCTCAAACTGTCTGCTTGGAGGCCATTCTAGCGGTGACTGCTGACACCAAAGTCGATGACGAGTTATCGCATGCAACTAGTGTAAATGTTATCTCTTTACCTCAGACTTGTGCAATGTTTAGGCTGCACCACAGTAGGCTTTTTAACCGTTGTTTATATGCTGTATGTGTCTGTCCAGCCAGGCAGCTGCTGCTGTGTACTGTAAATAAGGTAAAACCCATTAGAGAACATAAGTCAGAGTTGAAGACATATTTGGGCTGTTGGATCAGAGTCTCTGCTGTGTCTGGCGTGTCTGTACAGCTCTCTCTCTCTCTCTTTCTGTTTCCCTCCATCTCCACCCATATCGTACCCCTCTCTCTCTGTTTCCCTCCATCTCCACCCATATCATACCCCTCTCTCTCTCTCTCTGTTTCCCTCCATCTCCACCCCTATCATACCCCTCACTGTCTCTCTCGCTCTCTCTGTGTTTCCCTCCATCTCCACCCTATCGTACCCCCCTCTCTCTCTCTTCTCTCTCTCTCTGTTTCCCTCCATCTCCACCCATATCGTACCCCTCTCTCTCTCTCTGTTTCCTTCCATCTCCACCCCTATCATACCCCTCTCTCTCCTCCACAGAGGATGAAGTCTCTGAGCCATCGTCGACAGTCCGCTCCCTCTTTGGTCATCAACAAAGCCCTGACCAGATCCAGAACTTTCTCCAGGTATGTTGGGGGACCAGGGACATTTCACATAAACTAGGTGTAGATTCAGCTCTCAAGGTAGAGCTCTAAGTCAACAGTTTCCATTGTATTTCTATGGTTCTCTCTTGCCTAGAGAAGTGGCCATGGATTGTGATGATCATAGATCAGAGAGGTCAAGGGTCACTGGCTGAACCTGAGGAGACAGTCTGTGAGTTTGTGCATGCGAGTGAGTGTCTATGTGTGTGTGTGTGTGTAGGTGCGTACCCTGGTCAAACAGGAGACAGCAGTGCACTCTTTATAAAAACAATATTAAAAAACAGGTTCTATGGCTCTCCCCATAGGAGAACCCTCTGTGGAAAGGGTTCTACATGGAACACAAAAGGGTTCTTCAAAGGGTTCTCCTACGGGGACAGCCTTTTAGGTTCTAGATAACACACTCTTCTAAAAAAAAGGCTGCTATCAGTCTGAGTTAGCTGTCTGAAGGGACTGACCCAAACAGGGAGACAGACCAGACATCCCCCTCCCAGCCTGGATGTGTGACAGGGTCATTACTGCTTAGACGACCCCTGGGACTCTGAGCTGTGATTGAGAGGAGTGGAAGGAGCTGGACCAAGTTTTTAATTGAGTGAGAGTTGCGCCTACGTCTTCCAAATACTCGGAGGGGTGATCTCATAATCTGCACCACACTACAGACGCTTAACAGGAAGGAGTGGAACCACTTCATTACTAAGAGAGGAACAGAGTTTTTCCATCTGTTTGTGTGTGTTCACATGCTATATGTCAAGGCAGTTGTGAAATGAATGGTTCACATTGATCTCCAGTTGTTGTTACACACACACACACACAAACACCAAGCTCCTAGTCCTAGAGTGGTTCTCCTCTCAGGCATCGCTAATCCTCTCAGATAGCTAATCCATCCCAATCAGGATCTGGGATCTATTAATATCCCTGGCTTTGACCCTCTGTCCAGGGCAGTGAATAACCATATTAAAGAGATACTGGAGGTGTGTTCATCCGCCCTGGTGACTACTAACCTAACTGACCCCTTTCACAGCAGGGTCACATTCCATTTAGTTCCACACTTCAATCACAACCACATACCCCATAATGTTTTTAACCTTTTGTTTCGGTTGTATAATTTGGTTAGGAAAGAATATATTTATTTATTCTGGAAAAGTGTGTCTAGATTGGATGTATACCTGATATTTTCTCCCCAGAGAGAGCTTCCTGGTTCCTGTGTGTCCAGAGACGTGCCCATTGGTCCAGTCGTTCCTGTGTCCTGATAGGGCGTTCCTCCTGCACGGCCACGTCACGCTGAAGACAGGGCTGCAGACGCAGGACAGAGACCTCTTCCTCTTCACCGACATCCTCATCATCGCCAAGTCCAAGTAAGAGCGAGAGAGGGATGAGGAAGGTGGGAGATAGAGGGGGGAGGATGACTGCAGTGAATGAAAATGAGTGTGTGTGAATGTGTCTCTGACATCTGTTTGTCATCCTCAGGTCTCCCACACACTTCAAGCTGAAGGCCCAGGTGTGTGTGGGTGAGATGTGGACAGCCCAGTGTATGGAGGACGTATGTGAGGGCAGCACCAACCCAGAGAGGAGCTTCGTCATGGGCTGGCCCACCTGCAACTGTGTGGTCACCTTCAGGTACACAACAGACATTCTGGGTCTGCACCCTGCACTGCGTATTTCTGAGCAGTGAAGCATTGCTTATATATACACAGCAGGGGAGGCTGGTGGGAGGAGCTATTGGAGGATGGGCTCATTGTAATGGCTGGAATGGAATTAATGGAACTGAGTCAAGCATGTGGTTTCCATATGCTTGACGTGTTTGATACCGTTCCATTTACTCCATTCCAGCCATTACAATGAGCCTGTCCTCCTGTAGCTCCTCCCACCAGCCTCCCCAGACTCCTCCGATAAACATTATGACCATTATAGGTTGTATATATTTCAACCTGGTACATTTTTACAGGTGGTTCTATAAGTTGCTGTAGAATGTGTTTAGGTTCTTATTTGACATGTTTAGGTTGCTCGTGCTGTTGTTGTTCTGACGTTTATGGTTTCTTTTTACCAGCTCTGAGGTCCAGAAGGAGAGATGGCTCTCCATGCTCAAAAGGTGAGCAACAGATAAGCCTTCATGGTTTCTTCTACTGTAAACGTATGTTGATGTGTGTCCAGTATGTGTTCTCCCTGTGAGCTGGATCCTAACTTTCCTGTTTTTCCAGTCGAATAAAAGAGGAGAAGGAAAAGGATGATCCTAAAACCATTCCACTGAAGGTGTTTGGGAAAGGCATCGGGAGTTGTGCTCAGGTCGTCAGTAAGACCTTGGGTGTCAGTAACTCTGATTCAACCAATGAGGTTGTCCGACTCGCTCTTCAACAGTTTGGTGTCACGGTGTGTATAGAATTGAGCAATACTGTTTTTTTGTGTCTTGTGTTATCTTGACTAATGTAGTTTTTCGAGTGTTTTTGTTTATCTTGGATCTTAGAATATCTTTGTCTGTGTTCCATAGAGCTGTGTGAAGGACTACCAGCTGTGGGTAAGCTCCAAGAGGGACAACGCCCCTTACCCTCTCATTGGTGAGATTCTAACTAAGGTCTTGTCTACTGGTTGATTCCCTGGTGTGTTAGTTGAATTAGGTGTTGAGTCAGGTGTGTTAGTGCTAGCCTGGAACTAAATCCTACTGGAACCCCTGACCTCTGACCTTTACGCCCTAACCCTCTCCCAGGTCATGAGTTCCCTTTCAGTATCCAGATGAGTCATATGCGGGAGCCCCTGGCCCAGCCAGGCCGCAGGGACATAGTTCCACCTCCAGACAGACAGAGGGCGATGCACCGCGACCAGGTACAGGTGGACAAACAGTGCCAGTTCATCCTAAAGACCCGATGCAGCTCCACAACAACAACGCCTGTGATTGGTGAGGACTGAGGAGGCGCTTAATGTACTAATACTAGTCTATAAAAGGTTTATTAATGGTCTATTACTGGTCTGTTACTGATAGTCCAGGATTGGCTCGTTTTTGATGTCACGCTTTCTCTTGTTACTCTATTGCTTCCCTTTCTCTCCTCTCTCCTGTGTCGCACTGCAAATGATTTGATCTCTCTGTTGTGACCACGTCCTGTCTGACCTGACATCTCTCTCCAGTAGACCCAGCTCAGAAGCCCTTCAAGCGAAGGCGTTCTCTCATCAACTGGGCTTTCTGGAAAGGCTCCAATCCTAACCTCCACAGTTCCACTACAAACCTCTCCTCTCCTGCCCCCGGCTACCTGTTTGGCCAATCGCTGAGCACCATCTGTTGGGACAACTCCCTGCCCAAGCCCGTCATGGTGAGTGAGGCGATGATGTCGCAGTGACTTCCGAATGACATCATCACAGTGATTTGAGGAAGTCTGTTGAAAATGTATCACTCACATCTGCAACCTCTGTCTCCCTCTCTCTCTCTCTCTCTCTCTCTGTCTGTCTCTCTCTCTAGGACATGCTGGTGTTTCTGTACAACGAGGGTCCGTTCACGCGGGGGATATTCCGACGGTCAGCGGGGGCGAGGGCGTGTCGTGAACTCAGGGACAGACTGGACTCTGGGGCTCAGGATGTCCCGCTGTCACGGGAGCACGTCTTCATCATCGCTGCTGTGTTCAAGGTCCACTCTCTAAAACACGCTAGACAACTCTGAAGTCTGTGGCAGAATTACATCAGTTATACCAATGTTGTGATGTGTTATGTTGGCCTTGTGGCAGACGGAGGGTTCAAGTGAAGTGGAACCAAATGTACTTTCAGGACCTGAGGAAAAACAGGTTGACCCTTTGTGCTTAGTAACTCTGGTCACCTTGTAGGACCGTGGCAGATGAAGCTGTAAAGAAGCATGCGGCTGTCACATCGATGCTGTAGTGTTGAGGTTGGGCAAAGAAACGCTCAAATTACTGCCTTAAACTATATAACTGGTCAATGCACCATCAAACCAGGTCATTTAATGCTTTAAAATGGCTGCAGAAGTGTAATTTCTTACCGATCTCTAGAGCTTTCGTCCTGTGAAATGACATCAACACATACAGGGGGAGTTACTGGCTAGCTACAGCGGCTACATTTAGCTAACGAACTAGCTACGTCAGTCGCGGCGAGCATGACCAGAATGACACGTCGATGGACCACCAAAGGCACACTCCATTTTCTGTTTGAAATTTGAGAAAGAGGTGGAGTTGGACCGTTTTTTTCGTGCTCAAAGTCGACCTTTGAGCCTTGTGAATGACTAATGTCAGGGAAGGACATTGTCCTTGCTTGCCAAGTGTTACATTACACCTGTGCCATTGTGGTGTGTTGTTGTCGTCAATCCAATTATCGACTCATATCTCTATGGGTGACACATACGAGCCCGTAGCAATGCAGCACAGGCTGTGCCAAAAACGATAGCTAAATAGAGATGAGGTTGTCAAATTTAATCTGTAGCTCATAATCTGGTGGAGATCCACTGAGTGAGTCTGAAGACGTTAACAGTTACATCTAAAAGTCTATGACGACAAATGAAGGTGTCCACCTAAAACTTCACCTCAAAATGAACTTCAATGACATTTTACTGTTGTATATTTTTTCCACTATAAATTGTCAGTCTAGTGACTCTGGTCTCTGTCTCGACATTCAGGACTTCCTGCGGAACATTCCGGGCAGTCTGCTGTGTTCCGACCTCTATGAACAGTGGATGGATGTGATGGAGGAAGCAGAATCGGAGGAGGCAGAGGAGGAGGAGCAGGCACAGGATATAACGAGGTAGACGGACACTTTCCATCATCACCTGTATCAGCAGTAGCCTACTCACCCAGTAATAGGCTGAGTAATGAACCAGGTGATTTAGTTATGAAAGGGAAACTCCTCTATAGGGTTTTAAGAGTGCCAGGATCCACTACTTCCCTCAGCTCAGTGTTCTAATCATGGAGAGTTTTATCTCAATGGTTCACAAAGCTTTTCAGCTAGCTTCTCTAAACAGGTAGAGCACAGGGTTAGGGAACTGAAGAGAAGGACTGGACAGCCTCAGCACGACTGTAGGCCGCTTTAAAGTAGGAAAATATTGGGCAAACTGAATATTCCTCCTGGGCATTCAACTATTTGTTATCGATTCGTTCCACCCAGTCACAAGGGAGCCGCGTGAGTGAGTGAGAGAGAGAGAGAGAGAAAGAGTGTGAACTGTTATGTTATCATTCATTTCTGTGCTGGAAAGCAGAGTCCATGTTCAGATGGAGGTAGAAGGTAGAGGTAAGACAGATCTAGGATCAGATTACCACGTTACTTGAATCCTAATCAAAACCATCAGGCTAATGAGAAACATCTGACCACGTATCAGTCATTAGGGGCAGCTTGTACCTACACAAATCAAATCAAGTTGTATTTGTATTTTGTTGTATTTTAAATGTGTGACTGTCCTTGTCTATCAGTGTTTTGTTACTAGTCATGTGTTGTGTTTTTTGTAGTCCCAGGAAGAGTTGCTGCTGCTTCTACAAAAGCTAATAGGGATCCAAATAAATAAATAAACAAACCAGCGTCTGGAGTTTTTCCTGTCAGGGAAAACCCAAGACCCTGTTCATACTGTAAATAATACACATTTGGATAACCAATAATAACCTTTGACCCATCTGTGACCCTCCTTCTCTGCAGGCTGATTGGTCTACTGCCCAAAGAGAACGCCCTGTTGCTACGCCACGTTGTCGCCGTGCTGCACGGTATCCAGGAAAACGCCCATGACAACCAGATGAACGCCTTCAACCTGTCTGTGTGCATTGCTCCCAGCATGCTCTGGGCTCCGGGCCCCAGCAGCCCCGAGGTGGAGGGGGAAGGTGCCAAGAAGGTGAGGGGAAATGCACATAAGCACTTTCCCTTGACCCCTAACCTTTTATCTAGGCTAGGCTCCACTTAAGCCTTTATCCTGTAACCTAGTGAATGGTCACTCAAACACTGGAGAACCACAGTAGAGTAACAGTTAACATGTAGCTGGGAACTCAACAGTATTGAGAAGGTAGCTGGAAACATAATGGGCTCGCTAGGAAATGTGCAACGCGTTTCTTTCAGCCTGCAGGGTCAGCACTGTTCTCACACTCTACCCCTTCCCTCACAATGGGTGTTGTTTTTTTCTCTAATAGTGTAGCAGTTAATTCTATGGCTAACAGATTTGTCTGACGGCTCTGCTAACATAGCAAAAATGTATTATGCAACAAAGTCTTAGGTTACAAGTAAGTTAATGTGTTCCATAGCCAGTTCAATAGCCCCTAGAAGCTTATCTCGCGTGCTGAGACTGAAAATACAGACAGAGCGACATCAATGTAACCATCAGAGCCATTTTGGTGCTGCATTTGTGTCAGTTCATCACCATATCAACGGAATGTCCAACCCACTCGGAATAGATTGTTCTTTCTCTGAGAAGGTTATCTGGTGAATTCCCATCACTCACGTCACTCCTGCGTTCCTGGTTCATGCAGTTAGAAAGCTGTGAAGCCCTTTGTCCTAAGAATAGACTTACTTTTCTATCTTGGAGACTGATTTCTCATGAGAAAAACACGGTGTCTTAAATGCTAGTTTGTTTAACTCAAGGCCTAATAAAAAGATACATAGAGCTCAGTATCTGTAGTAGTTCCTCCAGGTTAAAGACCTGTCCCCTGTCCTGTCCCCAGGTGTGTGACCTGGTGAGGTATATGATAGAACACTGCCAGGAGGTCCTGGGAGAGGATGTCACCTCCGTGTTTGGAGGTCTACCCCGGAAACGTGCCGAATCGGGTATCTCACACACACACACACTAACATCTCTGTTTATGCAAAGATTCCCCTGCTCAAAAGCACACACCATCTAATTTTCTCTTTCTCTCTGTCCATCTCTCTTTCTCATTCTCTCCACAGACGTGTCTTCCTTCCACCTGACCGACTCATCTTATGACAGCCTGGAGAACATGCTGAATGATGACAGCAGTGAGTCTCCATGCCTCCACACCTCACGGCGGCGCTGGAGAGCCAAGCCCCTGCAGGGCAGCCTGGACTCGGTCCTCACCCTGAGTGACTGCGACCAGGAGCAGCCCGACCTGGACACAGACCCCGACACCACAGACCCCCAATCTGGCAACCACCACCACCGTGATACGATCACACAACCTGGATCTGGCAACCTCCTCCAGCCCTCAACCCCAGCCCGAAGCAGGACCAGGAAACTCAGCCCAGCTGTGCCCCCCTCCTCCTGTCCCAGCCCCCCAGCTCCTCGGAGGGGGGGGAGGAGGTGCTCAGAGCCGGCCATAGGGTACTCTGTGGCCAGCTTCGTGGCGCGACTGGCAGGGAACGCAGACAGGCTGGGTAGCATCGATGACCTGGCTGGAGGTGGGGAGATGTTTCACAGCTTACGGAAGGATGGACAGACACAGACACACGGACCCACACACACAGGGGAGTGGAATGGCAGTAAGGGTGTGTGTGAGGGTTTGGGGTCACAAGGTACACAGACGCGACGCCGGGACGCGAGCTACTCCAGTCTCTCTTCGCCGCCCACCTCCCCCACCCCCACACGCTCCTCAGTGGACTCCCTGGACAGCCTCCTCTCCCACACCAGCATCCAGTCCGCTCCATTCTGGCAACCCAGGGTGGGACCCAGCGCCGCAAGATTGACTCCCTCCCCTGGTTCTCCTGCCCCTCCTGTCCCTCATGGTCCTCCTGTCCCTCCTGGTCCTCCTGTCCCTCTAACCCCCATATCTTCCCCTACTTCAAAACATGATCTACCCATCCCCACCCCGGCTCCAGGCCAGGGGCTCAGTCCCAATATCTCCCCGCCGAAGGAGATCCCTTCCTGGGGTACGCTGAAGGGCTGCAGGGGGCTCCATCCCAACACCTGGTTGAAGAGAGGCCGCAGACTGTCGCTGTCGCAGCAGGAGGATGAGGGGGGTGTGGTGAGTTCCATTACATGTGGTTGTTGTTTATTAGTACTGTTCATTCATGGAATGTCTCTCTCTCACACACTCATCATTTCTCTCTTTCTCTCTCTGTAGGTGGATTCCACTAACAAGACTCTCCCCACTAGCAAGTCATGTCAGGATAAAGGAGAGCTGAAACAGTCGTCTGAGAACCCGCCCAAGTCCAGCCTGGCCAGCTGCCCCCCAAAGGCAGGAGGGTTGCAGAATCGCGGCAGGGTGACCAAGGACCGACAATCCAGTCAAGGCTTGGTGAGCCCACCATTGCGCCAGAGGTCCCAGGAGCATTTCCACTCCTGCCGCTCTCCCTGCTACCAACCCACAGACAGACCCCTCACTGTCAAAGAGCTGAGAGAGATACACAGCCGGGCCTGCGCAGCGAGCAACACAGGATATGACGTCACAAATCAGGGCAACCTTACCCCTCCCCAACATGTGTTCTTTGGGCAGGGTGGACCCAGCTTGTCCCTAGCCAGGCAGAAGTCCCACTCCCAAGCCCCAGGCATGGAGGGTCTCTCCGGGGGCAGGTGTTCCCAGCGCCGGAGCTCTGAGCCTGGGGCAGCACATCTAGGCGAAGCCTTGGTTCTAGATAAGGCCTCACACCCGGAGAGGCTTCACAGAGAGGCCAAACTGGGTCAGAGGTCAAAGTCAGTGGACGGGTCCCAAGACCTGGGGTTGAAGGTGTCCTGCACGGACCAAAGCGGGGCTCCGAAGTTTTGCCTGTCTCCCTCTGCCACCAAGGCTGTGAGGGACTATTTCTCGCCTCACACGCACAGCAATCCCCAAAGTGGTCAGCAGGTGGCGCTAGCCCTGATTCATGGGCAGAGGGAGCGGCTCAGGAGGTGTAGTGATCCCATGCTGGAGCCGGACTTTGACCAACTGCTCTTTGCTGAAGAGTCCTACGTGTGAGACCATCACTGGTTGTGAACGGTCACACTAAATGCTTCTACATACAGCTGTGAATCTACAGGTAGAGTCATTTAGGACCATAACAGAACCAAAACATAGCGCTTATGAGAATCACAGATATAACAACCTTCTGCTTATTGTGGACAAACATTCCTATACTTACAATGCACTTTGCTTTTCAGAATCAATTGGTAATAAGACTCTTCTATATTATTATAGATTCTACTAAAAGAGCTCACTGAAGTGAATGTATCATGTCCGTATTAGGAGTAGTGAGGGAAGAGTAGTTTCAGATTATGTAATGTGTCGTTTTAGATAGCAGAAGTGAACAAATGTACTTTAGGGATCAGGCTATTTGGTTGGATTACATGTGAGATTATTCACAGGGACCCTTGCAGTGAACTGCCTATGATCAGTATAAGATTACTAAAACGTTTACTTTTAAACAAAAATTCCTTACTAAACCGTGTCATATTTAGACAGTGTATGCGAGGCTGTGATTTGGCATTGACAGTATTTTGTAAATAAAAGACGATCTTGACTGCCAATGAAGCAATGTTGATAATGACAAAGCAAAGTGCTTTAAGATTACAGCTGTAGTGTTTCCTCAAAGGATTTCTCAAACTCTGTATTTCAATCTGTGCTGTATATGTGGCAGGGTGTCTGAGAGATGTTGTTCTCTATTCACTCTGTATCGCTGAAGCGTTACTGATTCTGCGATAGAAATGTAAAGGTCATTTCCGATTGAGCTGACATACAGTATCCAGCGTTTACCGCGAATGCAGTCGCCGCTAAAGCGGGAACGTTGCCTTTAAATTTCAATCACGCTCAAAAGCTGAACTTCCACGATGCGGACTGAATAGAGCCCTATGTTTGTATAGATCCGTTTGTCTGACAAGTATACATGAATTATATAATCTGTACGGTAAATTTACAGTATATGCAGTATGATTGTTAGCTTATTTTCTACATTTGAAGGTATTCATTTCATACTAATTGCTGCCAATTGTGTTATGTGCATTTTCACATAGCTTTCTACACCATAAATTGTGCTTTGTTCTCTTTTTGTATTTGTGCCAATAGGATGCTTTATAATGTTTAAAGTGTACACGCTGTATTGAGATTGTACACGCTGGCAGATGCCGTCGCTGCTTTATTAAACTGGCTACTACACTCGTTTGCTGTGTAATGCATAAGATAATCAGATCATAAAATAAAACAAACCACCTTGGCTAGTAAGACTAATGGTGCCGTTGTTTCGTTTTCTTTGAAATGTTCTCTCAGTCCAGTAGCACATGGGAAACTGTCTTTTGAAGTTTAATACAAACTCAATTACACCCAAACCCCACTGAACTCAAGTTTAGCCAATCACCCACTGTCACCTCAATCAGCAGTGCTGGTGCACCCTGGGGACTCCAGAATTCCAGTTTGATGCCAAGCTGTTCTGAATGACTGATGTAAGAACTTATCTAATTAATTATGCCATGTTGCCAACAAATCATCTTGGTGCAGTAACTTCCAACATAGATCCAGCTAATAATATCTACAAAATGTAGATCAGGGTGACTGTCAGTGACTGACATAACAAGAAAACTACTGATGCACAACCACAGTTCTAAATTGCACCTTGTGTATTCTACTATTATAACTCCCAACAGTAAATTGAGCCCCTGACTTGAGTCCTCACCCAAAATGAAATCATATATTTGTCTACAAAAGGGGGACCACGTGCTGCCAGTTGCCCAAGCCGGATGTAGATTGTATGTGGTTCCTGTTTGGAAAGAGATTAGCAGGCATTCAAAATCAACAGATTCTGGTTCTATTGTTTGAAAACACTCTTCCCAAAGTAACTACACTGAACAAAAATATAAATGCAACATGTAAAGTGTTGGTCCCATGTTTCATGAGCTTAAATAAAAGATCCCAGACATTTTCATATACGTACAAAAATATTTCTCAAAAATGGGTTTACATCTGTTAGTGAGCATTTCACCTTTGCCAAGATAATCCAGCCACCTGCCAGGTGTGGCATATCAAGAAGCTGATTAAACAGCATGATCATTACACAGGTGTACCTTGTGTTGGGGACAATACAAGGCCACTCTAAAAAGTGGTTTTATCACAGAAGTCTAAAGTTTGAGGGAGCATGCAATTGGCATGCTGACTGCAGAATGTCCACCAGAGCAGTTGCCAGAGAATAGAATGCTAATTTCTCTACCATAAGCTGCCTCCAACGTTGTTTTAGAAAAATTTGGCAGAACATCCAACCGGCCTCACAACCGCAGACCATGTGTATGGCGTCATGTGGGCGAGCGGGTTTGATGATGTCAACGTTGTGAACAGAGTGCCCCATGGTGGCAGTGGTATGGTATGGGCAGGCATAAGCTACAGACAACAAACACAATTGCATTTTAATCGACAGCAATTTGAATGCACAGAAACACCGTAATGAGATCTCGAGGCCCATTTCAAAAGTATCTGTGAGCAACAGATGCATATCTGTATTCCCAGTCATGTGAAATCCATAGATTAGGGCCTCATTTATTTAAATCGACAGATTTCCTCATATGAACTAACTCAGTAAAATCTTTGAAATTGTTGCATGTTGCGTTTATATTTTTTCAGTATACATTAAGAGTGAAGCATTTGAAGGACTGAAGTAATACCCCTTCCTGCTGTGTGTCATTTTCTCATTAAAGAACATGTTGGAGGATCCATTTTCTATGGTTGTGCAATACATAATGTTAGTATAATGGTATATTCCCTTGAGGGTGGTTTCTCTTCAGAGCCAACAACAGGACATGGGACAGAGAAAAATCAGACAAATTAGAAAGTCAATTTTAATACAGAATTTCTCTGACTATACACAGATGAGTGCTATTTACAATCACGTGGAATATGAAATTAAAATTTGGTTACACGAGTGGTAGGACAACACTAAAGACAGTAACGGTACACAACTTGATAAAACAAAGGCTAGGGTGGCCATAAAAATGACAAGATAAGGCATCCTAACCAGTCTCGCCTCTGGCCAGATTAATGGGTGTCATTCTGAAGTCTGGATGGGTGACTTTACAATCCTGTTTCAGCTGGTATTTACTCAGAAACTACATGGTGACAAGCTGCACTTCTTGGTACTTATTTTAAAGAATTCAGTACAATTGGTAACGTGTATTGGTAATTGATAATAGCACAAAAAACAACTATTTGAATGTGTTATTTCTAAGTACTCACCAGGGAGGTAGTGGACTATGAAAGTGATCATAACCCCTTACATTCACTGGAGAACATCTACACAGAACAAAAATAGAAATGCAACATGTAAAGTGTTGGTCCCATGTTTCATAAGCTGAAAGAAAAGATCCCAGAAATGTTCCATACGCACAAAAAGCTTATTTCTCTCATATTGTGTGCATACATTTCTCCATAGCCAAGATAATCTATCCACCTGACAGGTGTGGCATATCAAGAAGCTGATTAAACAGCATGATCATTACACAGGTGAACCTTGTGCTGGGGACAATAAAAGGTCACTCTAAAATGTTCAAGTTTCATCACAACACAATGTCACAAGTTTGAAGGAGTTTGCAATTGGCAGGCTGACTGCAGGAAGGTCCATCAGAGCTGTTGCCAGATAATAGAATGTTCATTTCTCTAACATAAGCTGCCTCCAACGTTATTTTAGAGAATTGGGCAGAATGTCCAACCGGCCTCACAACCTCAGACCATGTGTATGGCGGTTTGCTGATGTCAACGTTGTGAACAGAGTGCCCCATGGTGGCAGTGGGGTTATGGTATGGGCAGGCATAAGCCACAAACACAACTGCATTTTATCGATGGCAATTTGAATGCACATGAGCACCGTAATGAGATGCCGAGGCCCATTTCTATTAAAATATCTATAACTAACAGACGCATATCTGTATTTACAGTCATGTGAAATCCATAGATTAGGACCTAATTTATTTATTTCAATTGACAGATTTCCTCATATCAACTAACTCTGTAAAATCTTTGAGATTGTTGCATTAATATTTCTGTTCAGTATATACTACTTCACAACCGTTAAGGACGGGGGGGGGGGGGCTGATTGGAGACTTCAATCTAAACTTTCTTCTATTCTCCAGAACCTGCTTGCCACAGAGGAATTATTTGCCAACTTTCCCCATTGTTCCCTGTATAAAGTGAATGTAAAACTATGATGGGGACTCATTCAAATGTTAATATCTCATAATCTCTATAAATACGGTGTCTTCCATTTCGACATTTATAACAACATACCACTTAGAATTGGGCATTATTTGGTCATGCTAGTGTTGAAATAAAGCATTGATTTGGGCAAATTTCAGTACAACTATTACTCTGGTCTGGGATTGCCATTATGAGGACCCGTCTCCACTCTGTCGGATGTCTGCCACACTCTCAGGCACCCTCGCTGTCATGCCTTCCAGGGACCTGGTCAGGCAGATCTGGCAACCCAGGCGGGACCTGGCAGAAAGAGAGGGGGGGGGGGAGATTACGACAAACATATTTAAAAACGTCATAAAGCTATGACCTAACCAAAATGGATCCACTTGAAATAATTGGATAATTGAAGTTGGAGAGTGAGGAGGTAATCTTATTCAAGATCTGTGTTTACGGGGTAACGTTTGGGACAACAGAAGTGAAGTGGGCCAGTGTCACAAGGGGTTCAGTCAACACTCAGCTAATATGATTAGTGAGGTCGTGACTGTCACCCTTCTCCTCTTGCTCTGCCTAAACCAGCAACAGCAACACAGAACTCAAATCCCCTTCCGATTGGTTGGAAATCAGGCTAGCAACAGTACAAGGCAAGCGTGTGCCACTGTGTGTTTATCCCTCTGTTCTTGTTCCTCACAATGATTACCTCCTAATCTCATTATAAAGCAATGCTGAACAGCATAACAGCATTGATATGCTGAACAGCATAACACTCTGGTTACACTGGTGGCAGTGTGTGTGTGTCATTTCACTTGTGCGTCCAATCAATGGGCCTCCAATTCGTGTGTGTGTGTGTGTGTCTTACGTGTCTGTGAGTCCGTAGGCCAGGTCCAGCATATCCATCTCCTCGTCAGTAATGGGGCCCAGCTTATTATACACATCTTCCTCAAAGATCAGGTGACAGGTAGAACAGGCCAGTGTCCCCTCACATGCACCTGACAGACAGACAGAGAAACACACAGAGACAGACAGAGAGATCAAAACATCCCATAGAGTGAGAGAGCAGGCGAAACCTACAATAAACAACCGTATTAATTAACTTAACCACATTAACGTAACCCAACTCACCGAACCCATCAAAATCGAGGTCCTGGTCGATAATGACATCTAGGAGAGAGTCTCCAGGAGAGCCTTTGACAGAGATCTTCTCTCCATCTCGATTGGTGAAGTGGACCGTCACCTTATTGTCAGCTCTGCACAGGAACAGACACAAGGGTGCAGATACAGACAGTAGCTGTGGTCATGCTGGGGATTGGGAATACATTGGATTAACATAACACTTTACAGATGCTCAAGGACTTTGCATTGTATGTGGGAAATGGGGAACTCCCATAGACTAGGTAACACCCTCTCAGGACTTCAGTTGCGAATGTACAGGCTGTTTTTGAAGGTGTATTGGTTTCGGGTTTCTGCACACAGATCCAATGGCTTTAGCTTTGACATCTATACCAGGATGTGTTGAACAATATTTCTACAGTCGTTCCATACTCTACAGTGAGTAACTAGTCCCACAAGCAATCCAGCAATGTCCTAGTCCAACAACGGTTTAGAGATCCTGAACAAAGCCCTGGTTTGATGGCGCTTATCTACCAGAATGATCAGTCAGTTGTACCTAGCTGTACAATGGTGACAGTTTGCAAATTAATTGATTTCCACATGATTTTCAAATGATGAGATGTACATAAGGTTACAGGCAGTGTGTCATGGTTAATACATTGATTAAATAGAACGGTGTGTTACTAAGGAAGTAGGTGGCAAGACAGATGCTTAACCTTTGCTAATCATTTTCAACCAGAAGTGGTTATGGAGTGACTGACTGACCTTTTCGTCACACTGCTGCAAGTTTGGAAGTTATGATTAAACACACACGTCTAAGAAATGATAACTACCTATTTGGTTCGATCAAATACATCGAGTACTGACTGACACAATGATTACGCAACAAGCCTTTCTGCTGAAGTTAGCCTTCAGTTATTGGCGTATTTTATGCGATACTAACAAGTTTGTTAACGTTAGCATTCTTCCTAACATGAACTAGTTAAGGTAACCAATATGACTAACTAGCAACTATCCTAACAAAGTGTGGATACCTTTATAGCTAGCAAGTTAAGTACGTTTGGGGAAATGATAGATGACACGATTCCTTACCTAAGAGGTTGTGTGTTGGTGCCAAAATCCCTTACACGAATACAGGCCATTCGTTGACCGGCCAATGATAAATTCCCCGAAGTTGTGTTTGTTGCTGAAATAAGTGCTTCTGCTCGCCGTAGAGAATTTTCTCGGAACGAAACATGAAATAGTCTTCTTGTCGATGTCATCAGAGCCATTGCTTGGAGACGACGTTCAAAATCTAGCTTAAACGGCGGGGAAGAGTCCGATTTCGCTTTGTATGAGACCGCTTTACAGTACTGACAAAACAAGCTAACTTCATGCTAAAATGGCTATATCTAGCCCTTTGCGTAACCAGCAGACACCGCTGCTTACGTTTATTACATAACATCTTAGCTACTGCTATATGGAGGCCATACTGCTACACGATCACTTTGGAAATAAAACCTGAAATATATATAATTCGTTTCAATTAAATAAGCTTAGCCTCTGGACTATTTCAAAGGCAAAGCGCAAGGTTTTACTTTTTTATTTAAAGATCTCAAAATAACTTCCTGGAACAAATTCTGACATGCACTCTCACGTGACCAATCACAATCATTTTCTTGGGGTCTTTTTCGGAGCAGTGAGTTTTCATGTATTCAATTTGTGTTATATAATGTATCCACATGTTAGCGCATGGTGCATGATGATTTTGAAAACTAGTTTTAAGTTGTCTACTGTGGTCTTGAAAAGTACTCTTATCCTCAATATCTGTATATGAGCTGAAAGGGAAATTATTACTCAAAACTCATTATGGGAAGAATGAACTACCACAAGTCTCCTTTTCCTTTTTTTTAATGGGATTGCTGCTGTTTCCCAATGTTCTTGAACTTGGGATTCCATTTGAACTGTTTGCGTTAATATCAGAGAGTATACGCCCCTTATCATCTTTATTGCTGCTGCTGAATACTTATTGACCAGTGAGTCTTTCCTTCCCTCAAATCACTTTCTGAGTCTCCAGACCTCCACCTGTTCACCATACAGGTAAGTGAAATACAACTACGCACACTCAATACACACACACAAAGATACACAGACTGAGCGTCTGCTAAATGGTATATAGACGGTATATATATTATTTATAAAAGGAAAACGTATTTGACACAGACACACACAGTCAATGTAGGCTAGCTGCTCACGTACTTAGAACCCAATGTTAAATAGACACTAAGGTCGAAACAGTATCGAAGTGAAGGGAGAGGCTAAGGCACTGGTAAACTGGACAGGAACTGAGCACTTGGACTAAAAGGTAAGAGAGACAGTGAGACTTTTAGATTGAGAACAGTCACAGAGCACTAGCACAGATGGATTCACCCTACAACCTTCAGGTGAGATTACCTGTCTGAGTCATCCATTTTTTCTCTTCTTTGCTTCTTGTTTTGTTCACAGGATGTTGACGTTTACGTTGTTGCTGCTGGCTTTGTCAAGTAAGAATCTGAAAGTTTTGAATGTTTCTTTTTTTTTTGACAGACGAGATTCCTCAAATTGAGAATAACTGAAATATTACAGTATAGGCTGCTTACGCAAAATGACTACATTTCACTATATCAATGGACTGTAACGTTGGACTTATTCTTGACATTGATTTTGCTCTTGTGAACTTTGTTACAATAAATTCTTATCATTATAGACTATTTTTCTGGCACAGTGGTTAATAATTGTACCAATAGGGCAGCGCTTCATTCTCTATGCATGTTCTTATCTGATCAAAATAGATAACAAGGTCAAAGTTCAAGGGCAGTGTGTTTGTGGGCTGGCATGCATGCATGTAGGGTGTGTGTGCCTGTGTGCATGTGTGTGCGTGCATCAGTATGTTCATTTTTGCAAGTGTGTATGTATGAATCTGACCGTGCCTCCCCCACCTTTGCTCTAGATTATAATATTTACTGATTGTATGTTGTGTCCCCCCAGGTTTACATGCTGCCCCACTGAGGGATCATGTAGTGGCATCCCCTAGAGGTAGGCTTCAGGATCGCAAGGTCCTGGTTCTTCCCCGGAGCGTCCCAGTGGAGGAGCGCAGACAGGGAACAGAGCCCTCCAGACGCTTCCTCATGGACCTGAACACCGGCCTCGTCAAGGAACATATCAACGAGATGGACAGGAGAGTGGCACCAGGTACAGGGCATTGAAATGTTATTTTTTACATTTTGGGTTTTATATATTGTCTTTCTCCCCTGGACTCAGTAAGCACAGGTTTTCTAGCAGCCCTACAGACATTAGCTTTGGAAGCTAAGGCTTGCTGAAAACAGTGTAACTGATATGGGTGAAAACAGTGTTAAAGATATGGGTGAAAACAGTGTAACTGATATGGGTGAAAACAGTGTAACAGATATGGATGAAAACAGTGTAACAGATATTGTGTCTGTATATTTCTCTCTCTCTCTCCAGTGTACGTTCCTCCCTCTGTGGATGAGTTCAGACAGGGAACCGAGAACTCCCAGAAGACTCTGGTGGACATCAGGAGCGGACGCATCATCAAACCTGTTGGAGAGATGGAGAGAAGCATGATAATGACTCCTCAGGGTGAGAGAGTGTGTGTATTTGTAATAGAGAGAGAATATACTAAAATGTTCTTGAGCACTTAACCCATGTATTTCCTATCCAGAGCCTATGGAGGTCCCAGTCCCAGTCCAGAGGAGAGTGGGAGGATGGGTGAGGGCTGATGTTTTGCCCTGGAGCGTCCCAGTGGAGGAGCGCAGACAGGGAACAGAGCCCTCCAGACGCTTCCTCATGGACCTGAACACCGGCCTCGTCAAGGAACACATTAGTGAGATGGACAGGAGAGTGGCACCAGGTACAGGGCTTTGAAATGTTACATTATCCAGAAATGTTATTTATTTTTTAGACTTGGGGTTTTATATATTGTCTTTCTCCCCTGCTCCTCTCCAGTGTACACTCCTTCCTCTGTGGATGAGTACAGACAGGGGACCAAGAACTCCCAGAAGACTCTAGTGGACATCAGGAGCGGACGCATCACCAGGCCTGTTGGAGAGATGGAGAGAAGCATGAAACAGATACTTCAGGATGAGAGAGACAGATTCCAAAGTACAACAGATGTTTTTCTTTTTGATATACACTAAATATATATATATATAGATAGATAGATATTCGTATCCATATCTAAAAGCCTGTCCACTTGAATTGCTTATTCAGTGGCCCTCTCCTTCTCCCTGTAGATGTGAGGCTGGTCGAGGCTGAGGTCCGGAGCATCCCAGTAGAGGAACGTAGACAGGGAACAGAGCCCTCCAGACGCTTCATCATGGACCTGAACACCGGCCTAGTCAAGGAACACGTCAGTGAGATGGACAGGAGAGTGGCACCAGGTACAGGGCTTTGAAATGTTACATTTTTCTGAAATTGTAATCTCTAAAAAAGGAAATAACTATTGGAAGAAGTATTTAGGGTTATTTACACTGTGTGTACAAAACATTAAGAACACCTTCCTAATATTGAGTTGCACCCCCCCTTTTGTCCTCAGTACAGCCTCAATTCGTTGGGACATGGACTCTACAAGGTGTTAAAAGCATCCCACAGGGATCCTGGCCAATGTTGACTCCAATGCTTCCCACAGTTGTGTCAAGTTGGCTGGATTTCCTTTGGGTGGTGGACCATTGTTGATACACACAGGAAACTGTTGAGCGTGAAAAACCCAGCAGCATTGCAGTTCTTGACATAAACTGGTGCGCCTGGCACATACTACCATACCCAGTTCAAAGGCACTTAAATATTTTGCCGTGCCCATTCACACTCTGAATGGCACACATACACAACCCATGTCTTAATTGTCTCAAGACTTAAAAATCCGTCTTTAACCTGTCCCCTCCTCTTCATCTAAGCTGATTGAAGTGGATTTAACAAAGGGCATCAGAAAGGGATCATAGATTTCACCTGGATTCATCTGGTCAGTTTATGTCATGGTAAGGTGTTCATAATGTTTTGTACACTCAGGGTAAATTCTATTTCTCTCTCTCCAGTGTACACTCCTTCCTCTGTGGATGAGTTCAGACAGGGAACAGAGAACTCCCAGAAAACTCTGATTGACATCAGGAGCGGACGCATCATCAGGCCTGTTGGAGAGATGGAGAGAAGCATGAAACTGACACCTCAGGGTGAGTGTTTTTGTGTACAGTATGTGTGTGTACAGTTTGTTTGTGTACTGAGGGAGTATGCTTGCTCTCCTTCTCCCTGTAGATGACAGGCTGGTGAGTGCTAAGGCTGAGACTCACTCAGAGAAAGAGTGTGTTGGTGAGGTCATCGATGGCCACTGCTATCAGTTCAACCCCACACTAATGACCTTCAGTGAGGCAGAGGTGAAATATACACCCAGTCAGTCATATTCACATTTCTCTGAAACAAACAGCTCTCCTAATATTTGTGTGTGTGTGTGTGCATCCAGTCCTCCTGCAGCATTCTCTCCCCTCACGGACACCTGGCCTCCGTAACCAACGGCGACCTGCACTCCCGCCTGGTCTCCATGGTGATCAGGGCCACCAAGAGTCCCGTCCTCACCTGGCTGGGTGGAGTCGTGAAGGTCAGTATTCCATCACCCCCTCACTCTTGTTCAATCAGAATGTCTAATAGTAACCAAGCCATTTTCCAAGAGTTTTAATGGTGTGTATGTGTGTGTGTGTGTGTGTGTGTGTTGTGACCCCTGCAGGATAAGCAGTCAGAGTGGACCGATGGGTCCCCCTGGGGCTACAGTGATTGGATGCCCGGTCACCCAGACACACAGACAGACAAGCAGGCTTGTCTGGAGATGTTCAGAATTGGTGAGACTCATACATTTTAAAAAGTATTTGATATCTATATTGACAACCTTTGAAGTATTAACAACATAATATTTTCTAAGTCACCGTGCTATCAATAACAGGTTATATTGTGAAATGCTACCTTTGAGACTGTTGATAAATAAGGCTATAAATAATAAAACGTCTGGGAAGGACCCAGATGAACTTGGTTTTGGTTATGAGAGCATGTTTTATTATAAGATTTATGTTCTTTCATGACCATAACATTCTGATACTTTTTTAATCAACAGGTCTATTACACACAATCAAAGTTAGATTCTTAAAATTGGATTATATGGTATATGAGTGGTCCATTTAACAACATTGTTATTTGTTCCCTCTCCCAGATGAAAGCTGGTGGACAGCAGTGGACTGTGAACTGAAGAGAGCTTCCATCTGCTCCTTCCCCATGGCAGCATAAGAGGCCTGCACTAACTGTAGAATTAGAATAAGTAGAATGGACATTACAATTCACTATGAAAGGGACTTGTCACTTGATGGCAAGTTGCAACATGAAGTGTTCTATTGAAGTGTTCTATTCTGTCACCATCTTGAGTGACTTAAAAAACACATGGATTTTTAAAAAATATATCCATTCTACACATTCTGTTTCCATGCAGTAATCATGTGAACCATAAACCATCTGCATCCTGTTTGTATTAAGTAGTATGTCCTCCCTTCTTAAAATAAAAACTGAGCATTTTACATGGTGTGTCTCTTGTGTTCATTGAAATTAAAACAGCTGGAGATGTGTTCTGCCTGAAGCTGTTTCAATGACGCTTCAGCAACAGGTCCAAAGTCTTCCCCTACTCCAACTGTCTGAATAGTGTTTGAATAGTATATACTATATAATGAAATTAACTGGAACCAATCGATCCAAGCCGTATTATCCAGGTTTATGAATGAGACACTCCTGTATGGCAGGTAGTCATAAATAATGAAATAGGCTAGACTATCTACTGCCTGCCTATATCAACAAAAATACTTCGGGAAAACAATTAGCTTGAGGAAAACTACAAAAGTGAGACCAATAGATAAACGAAGTGCTTCACTACACCGACAGTTTATAACAGACAGAGGCAAAGACAGACAGTACGCACCCAAACATGAACAGCGGTTTCAGTTTGTCGATGTGAGGTGGGTTGCAACTAACGTGCTGTGTCGGTCTATGATGCTGCACATGCGCTGAACGGACGCCGCGGAAAACATTGAGGGGTTACCAAAGACATGGCGGCCAACATCGAGCAAATTTTTCGCGATTTCGTAGTAAATAAGATAAAAGAAATTGAAGATGAGAGTCAAGATATCATGTAAATATGTATTTATACAGCCTACATTACTTGCATGAATGGTTTGTTCGGGCAATTTGAGAAATGTATAATTTTCTGTGTTGGCCTACAAGGTTAGCTAGCTTGCGTGTCCGGCAGTACAAAGTGCAAGGCAGGCAGTTGCTACAACGTATTTAGCTAGCTAACTACCTGACTAATAACACGGTAGTCTCCTGGGTTGGTTCTTGCAAAGGTTATTATACTGTGGTTATTGGGTTCAAGCAAACCAGGTAACTAACGTGGCGCCAGGTACAGGGCTTGTAAGCACTACGCACCTTCTTAGCTAGCTAATCATGCTAAATGTGGATTGCTAACAAGCCAACGTTAGCAGTATACCAGGACGCGAACTCTTTGCTAGAACTCCCCCAAAACGTTGGTTTGACAGAGTCACAGTGTGCAAAGGCAATACACATAATTTACACACACACATTTTAGATTATCCGGATTTTTAATATAGCTAACTATGTCAAAAGCAATGCCGGGGACTTAGTTATGTCTTTGAGATTTCACGTTACACAATCACGTTCTAATTTGAGGTTAACGCTAAATAACTAACAGTGGCCACTTCACTACACCGACAGTTTATAACAGACAGAGGCAAAGACAGACAGTACGCACCCAAACATGAACAGCGTTTTCACTAACAGTAGCCACCTCGCAGGGTGGGTATAATTTGTGGAACGTTGCAACAGGAATCTGTTCCAAAAACCTCGTAAAGTACAAGGTTGCCAAGTAGAACGATCAATTCACCTAGCTGCCGAATAGGCATCGACACACCACGTAGCTTATTCTTAATGTTTGTCCATAGGCTAACAGAGTGAAGACTGACATTTTTCGGAATGAACGTGTTGAGTGACACACTTTATGAAATAGCCCACTCCCTACCCGGTATCTTATTCTGCCGCTAAACAACTTTGTATGCGTTGTTGTTGGCAAACTTATTTACGAAGTTTCTAGAACAGATTCCTGTTGGAACGTTCCACAAATTATACCCACCCAAATGCTTACTTACAAGCCCTGTCAGTTATTATGTAGACTACGTTAACCATTCAAGCTCATGCACACTTATAGATATTGTCCATTCCTTGTGTCATGTTGTTAAAAACCAAGACCCCTGTTGATAAGAAAGTGAGGGAACCTACTGTAAGTTCAAGTACAGGTGTCATTTCATACCTGCATTCTCTCTAAGTCTGACAGATGAAGGCCATCCCAATGGTAAAACTGCAGAAGGAGCAGATGGGATCAACAACACACAAGGTCAGTAACACAAGGGCTGTATCTCAATAGTCCAAAGTGATATTTATTCTCTCACCTCCTTTCCTTTATTTGCACAGATACTACAGTTTTGATCAGGTGAAAGCATCTATTTCAAATGAAATTGTAATGTACTGTATTATTTATGCAGATAAAGATGGTGTAGCCAATAAGGAAGAGGGTGCTGTCCCACAAAAGAAACACAAGAAGCACAAGAAACACAAGAAACACAAAAGCAAAAAGAAGAAACGTAAGGAAGAGAAAGAGAGCGGCTCAGAATCAGCAGCAGACTCTGATGGAGACAAGGCAAAGACTGGTAAATAGTCTCAAGATACTACTAAGCATATGCATAACAGCAGTGGTGGACCTTTTCAGTTTGATGGTAATAATCAGCAGACTACTTAAAGGTCCATTGTGTAGCTTTGTGCACGACGCAATTCACATTGAAATGTGAATTCTAGATCTGTCATTCTCATTGAACGCAAGTTTGATGGTAGATCTGTTTGTCATCTCACGTTTTTGGTTATTGAAAATATATTTCACAGCAGTTTAGCTAGATGGTACAGTGATTCTCTACACAACATTTAGCTTTTTGTCACAAACTGAATTTTTGGCAACCAGGTAATGTCAATTTCTACATATTGCACCATTGAATCAAATGTCACGATGATTCATTTCTAAAATATTGTCATTAATTCCACAGGGGAAGAGGATGACGGGAGATCCAAGCGGCATAAACGACATTCTGGGAAGAAGAAGAAAAAAAAGCAGAAGAAAGATGGTGACAAGTCCAACAGCTCATCTGGGTCGGAGTCTGAGTCGAAGCCTCAGCCTGGGAACAAGGAGAGCAAACCTCAGGATCTGCCTGATATCATCCCTAAACTAGAGGAGAAGTGTCCGGAAAAGTCCTCCTCCAGATGCTCACGGTCTCGTTCAGGCAAGCGCAGGTCCAGATCCAGGGACAAGAGAGGGAGATCCAGATCGAGGTCCGGTAGAAGACATGGCGGACACACACGTTCCAGATCACGGCACCGGAGGTCCGGGTCACATTCTAGAAGGTCTGGGTCTGCCAGGAGAGGCAGGAGAACCCGGTCAAGGTCCCTCGTGATCTTGAAGAAAGACAGACGGTCTAGATCGAGATCCAGAAGGCGATCAAAATCTAAGACGAGATCTCAGTCGAGACACCGAGAGATGATTTCAGGATCTCCCTCTCAGTCCAGAAACGACAAATCAAAATCCAGGTCTGCCTCAAGAGACAGCCAATCAGCCGAGAAGGATCCCTCTGCGGCCCTGGCTAAAGATGAGTCCGCTGTGAAAGATGAAAACGTAATGGTTCCAATCGATCCGCCAGCCCTAGCTTCCGAAAGCAGCATTGAGGGTGTCGTCAATATGGCCACCCCCACTGGAGGAGGGTGGAAGCCGATACCCTTCTTAGGGGACAACAGTAAGGGAGAGCCAGCCGTTTCTTCCCAGCCCTCTGAATGTCTGATGTCTCCACAGAAGTGCCCTATTCCTCCCGAGGTGCCTTCAGGTGAGCAGCATGAGGCCTCCACTGACCACCAGTCAACGTCAGCATCTGATCTGAACCTCAACAGCCAGCCAACTGATGAGCCAGGGGAATCGGATGGACTTGTTACTTCAGACATCTTGGATGGCTCTGTAGATTCCTTACCCCCCAAAACGGATGCTGATGGAGGGGACAAGGTGACACCTCAGGGTGAAGAGCTGCCTGCCTCACCTCAACCTAAACCACAGCCAACATCTGGAGTGGCAGAGACAACAGAGAAGGAAGGAGAATCTTCAAAGTCCAGGTCTCCTTCAAAGAGGAAAAAGTCAAGGTCAAAGTCTCCTGATCAGAAGAAACGCTCTGATGCAAAGTCCTCCAAGAAGAGGAGGTCCAGATCCAAGTCTCCAGGGAGGAAAAGGAAATCAAGATCCTCGTCGCCAAGCCGCAAGAGGAAGTCCAGGACTCCGTCTCGTAGGAAGAAGTCTCGCTCAAAGTCCGGGACGAGAAAGAAGAAATCACGGTCCAAATCCAGAACACGGAACAAGCGCTCAAAGTCTAGGTCGCCGAAAAGGAAACGGTCCAAGTCACGGTCTCCTGCTCGGAGGTCAAAGAGATCGAGGTCACGCTCTGGTTCGCGGCGGAGGGGTAGGGGTGCATTCGGCAGCCACCAGCTGAGCCAGAGGGATCGCTGGAAGCGTGAGCCAAGCCACTCCCCAGTCCTTATCCTCCGCAAGAAGAGGTCTCCGGGACGCAACAACCGCGACACCAGCAAAAGCCCGCCACGACTCACAGAGCTGGGTAAGCATGTCATTACATTCTTTTGAATGATCAATGTATTTGAATTGAATAACTTTATTTTCCCCAATGGTAACTTGACAACACACCGGTGTACAGTAAGTCTCAATGCAAGTTTGTGATGTGTTACTCATCCCTCCTCACAGATAAAGACCAGTTACTGGAGATTGCTAAGGCTAATGCAGCCGCCATGTGTGCCAAGGCCGGGATACCCATCCCAGAGAGCCTGCGACCCAAAGCTGTCCTCCAGCTGCCTTTACCCAGCCCCAACAACCCCATGTCCTTCTCCATGCCCATGAATATGAACATGCCCATGAACATGTCTATGAACATGCCTATGAGCATGACCATGAATGCAGCTATGGCTAGCATGACAGCTGCCACAATGACTGCTGCCCTGGCCAGTATGGGATCTATGGCCTCCATGCACCAGATGGCCCCGCTCCCCAGCATCACCAACAAGCCCCCGCCAGGTCCCCCCCAGCCCAACATGGCCACCATCGAGGATGTGAAGAGGAAGGTGGCCAAGCAGGCAAACAGCATCAGCATCAAGGAGTTCACTGACGTAAGTGCTCTTCAATGTCATGATGATGATAATCAAGTAATAACATGCTTTGGAGAACATTTACTAAGCATTTGTCCTGGTGCAAAATGTAGTCCTGCACCTTTTTCATAATAAAACACAGATCTTAGACATGAAATTGTATGTGGAAATGGAAACACTGACCCTCTAGCTGTGTCCTGTGTGTTTCTGTAGAAGTGTAAGAAGATTGTGGAGAAGGGAGGGGAGCTGGCCCTCGCTGAACCCCGTATATCTGACGACGAGGACGACGGCAAACCGTTTGGACGAGCCGCCCTGAGGGAGGTCAAGGGCATCTCCTTCAGCCTCAATGTAAGAACATGGAACACACACACACACACAGCATCGACATGTCTTTCATGAATATACAGTATATTCTGAGCTTAAACATTTCCTTATTAATAAACAATGTATCGAGGCAGTTTGAACTGATATGTAATTTTCAGAACATAGTTACTGTTTGAACATAGTTAAAGACTAGTTACTGTTTAGATACTATGTGGGACTGAAGAAATGTGCCTAACTGGGTGAATGGTTGAAGTGAACTGCAGTATGCTGTCTGTTTTGCCCTGGGCTGATGTTAAGAGCTGTTTCTATTGCTGCCACATAACCAGTATGTTATGTTGTAAAATGTTTTCCTATTGAGCCAACATAAGCGATGGGCAAAGCAGACAGGAAGCCTCCTTGGGCCCAGAACCAAACCAGGTAGATTTATACTCTTTTGCATTTTCCCACAAACTTCCATCCCAAGGAGACCTCAGTCATGTGCGTGAAGTTTGCTGGTTGAAGTGCACTGGAGATAAATCTCCCTGATTGAGACTGGGCCCAATACCTGCTATGATAACCAGCCATTCCTCTTCAACCATTCCCCTTGTTGAAACACACCTCTTTGTCTTTTTATATTTTTTTCCTCCCATTTTTTTAACAGTAATCCCCCCCCCCCCCCTCCCCCCGCCCCTCCTACTCCTGTGCTGCCCCCTCCTCCTCTCTCAGAACGCATCCGTGCGTCCATCGCCGGCGTTGGCGGTTCGGAGTGAGGCGGCGTTCGCCAAGGAGTTCCCGGTGTCGTCGGGCTCCCAGCACAGGAAGAAGGAGGGCGACGGGGGAGGGGCTTACGGAGAGTGGGTGACCGTCGACAAGAAGGTGGAAAAGGCCAAGGTGGCGGCGACCAAGGCATTGGCAACGGCTGCCAAGGAATCTTCGCCTGGGGATGTGCCTTTGTCTGTGGTTTCCATGGCAACAGAGGAGCCGGCGGTCGTCAAGGAGAGTGATAGTGTGTTCCCGGAGCCGCCGCTACAGGTGGGATACGGAGGGGAGGGGGAGGAGGGGGTAAGGTGACACTCAGACAGATGAAGGGGAGGGGGGTTTTAAGGGAGTTGTCGTGAAAGAGGGAGGAGGGAGATGATGCGAGTTGAGATATTATGCATTTCGAAGTCATACGCGTTAAAGATATGATTTATTTTGGGATTTTAGTTTTAACACAGTGTTTTACCACATTTAGTGGTTTGGATCAGTGGTTTCTGAAATGGTAGGTCACTGCTGATTTCTATTGGGACGTAGTTTGAGACCAGGTTCTATGGTTACACACAGTAGCTAGAAACATTGGTGTGGTTGATTTGAAGGTAGAAAAGTCCAAAAGCCTTAGATGAAAAATATATGGGAACCACTGGTTTAGATGGTATGGTGAGTTTAGTTAGAATGCCATACCTGTGCTCCTCATCTGACCCTATAGCAGCATTGACTGGGTTTAGCTGGAATAGCTGTTTCTGAGGGCGGCATGTAAACACTGACCCTCCTCCCCACCAATTCCAAATTGAATGTACAATCAAGGGCATTATTTGACCTCTCAAATCTCAGAGCAATACCATTTAATAATCTGACTTCCAGGCGATGACAAGTGGTTTAGAATTGAGTTATCGATCAGTCATCAATCGTCAGATGGGCAGACCAATGAGAAATCAGGTGACGTCATCCGTGACCTTGCTGTTAATTTGTGCTTATTTTGTATTTGATGCAACTGTTATTAAACAAAGCTGGCTGAAATTCCACAGGTTGCGTTTTATTTTTTGGGGGGTGTACAACTGTACTAATACTGACGACTCTAAAAAATCAAATAAAAATACAAATACTGACCACTACATAGATGTAAGTAGTTCCATATAACAACTGATCTAGGTCTCATGGAATAATAATAAGTATAGATTTCCTTCTTGTATGGTGAATGGATTTTCCTTATTTGTTTTATTGGCTGTTCACTGGTGTGTGTGTGTACTATTGTGTTTTTGTGTGAATGACTGGGGTGTGTGTGTGTGTGTGGTGCTGACTCCTGTGTCTCCCCTTCTAGCCTGTAGACATCACCCAGGCAGTTGGTGAGAGGATGAAGGCCCAGAAGCGTCTGGCCGAGAACCCGCACGACGTCAGTGCCATCTGCATGCTCAGCCGTGCTCAGGAACAGGTAAACAACAGGGCGCTGTGAAGCATAATGTACGCTCTTTCCACCTCCTTTCTCACACACTAAACCTTCCTCTCTGTTAGGTGGATGCATGGGCCCAGTCCAACACCATCCCTGGTCTGTTTACAGGTTCTACTGGAGCAACGGTGCTCAGCTCAGAGGAGCTGTCCAACAGCGGACCACAGGCCTGGATTAAAAAGGTACCGTCCACTGTCTTACCTGCTCCCCACCCCAAACATACCACCCCACTACCCTACAGGTGTCTGCATCGCCCATGCCCACTGGTGTACCCACTTCACACGCCTTCCTCAGCCTGCTCCCTAATCACCACCCAGCCCTAGTCAAATAACTGAATGGCTGTATGCATAGTGCCAGAGACATATACTGTATAAAGTTTAACAAATGTTCTGTTGATGTAGAACAAACTGGGTTAGAATGGAGTAGTTCCACTGTTACTCAGTGGAATCCAGGTCAGTTTTAAGGGCCCCGAAACGTGGGGTTCACTGCTACTATGGCCACCCTTGTCAGTGCTAACGCACATAGTTTACTGGTGTGTGTGTGAGTGAGCATCTGTCTGTATTGTGTGTTTCTGTCTGCGTCAGAAAAAGATGCTCTGGCGGTAAAGGAAGCCTCTTGTTTATGTTGCCTGATATTTGCACTGCAGTTTGTAACAGTGGTAACATGATGAACCCAGACTTTAATCTTTAATCTGACATACAGACATGAACAAAAATCTCCCTGCACTTCAATCACCCCCCACAACACACACACACACACACATTCTGACTAATTACATTTCCTGTGAAGTGGGTACACCATGTTAAGGGTAGCAATGCAGATTCCTTACATGTGACATTCTTACCAAAGCAGGTGCAAATGCAGTACTGACACCCGTCTACTAGTGGTGCACTGGTCTGACACCCGTCTACTAGTGGTGCGCTGGTCTGACACCCGTCTACTAGTGGTGCGCTGGTCGGACACCCGGCTACTAGTGGTGCTCTGGTCTGACACCCGGCTACTAGTGGTGCTCTGGTCTGACACCCGGCTACTAGTGGTGCTCTGGTCTGACACCCGGCTACTAGTGGTGCTCTGGTCTGACACCCGGCTACTAGTGGTGCTCTGGTCTGACACCCGGCTACTAGTGGTGCTCTGGTCTGACACCCGGCTACTAGTGGTGCTCTGGTCTGACACCCGGCTACTAGTGGTGCTCTGGTCTGTGCACTAAATAGAGTCCCCCTCGGAGTTGGAATAGGGACTTGGAGAATGAAAGAGGGAGGGAGGGGAGGAAGAGGAGAGCTGGAAGTAAGTCTGCAGACCCAAGAACCCCCCCCCCCCTTGTCCTCTAGCACCCCAGGGCAAGGAAGAGATCATGGGTCCGTCTCAGTAGTCTAAAGATGCTTCCTCGTCTCTTTCCTTGGATTCACACTGATGTCAGAACAGGGGAAAGGGAAAAGCACTATTCTTTCACCTATCCTGCCTTTTCAGATCAGGTCAGATGTTATTGGGGATGGTAGGTGAGGAAGTGACTTTAGACTATTCAGATGCACCCCAAGACCGGTTACTATAGTCTCTACCGTCACGCTGTCTCCCTAATGCGGTGTCTCCCTATCACTCCCCCACACCCAGTCACACAGAATGTCATCAGGCCCGGAGATAACCATAGTCCTCTGTCTGTGGACCCCGTCTGAACCCTCCTACCCTGTAGTGTTTCTATAGTGGGCTGTTTGAAGCCAGTGGGTGTAACTACCCCAAGCCTCCCTGAACTCTGCAAACACACAGAGACAGGGGGCTACTGTTTTAAACGACACATCCTGAGGAATCTCTCTCTCAGGATAGGTTACACATTGTCACATCATTTAGCTATAGAGAGAGTGATGGATCTGCTGAGTTCATTCTTCATTTAATATGACACATCCTTCACATGCAGATGCTATGGGCAGATGCCATGGACATATGCTGTGGACATGTTCAGAGACATGATATAGGGATGAGAGTGCATTGATCATACTAATGTTGGTGACATGCATTTTGCTAGCATTACAGCAGCTAACATTGATTTACAGCACGCTAGCATTACAGCAGCTAACATTGATTTACAGCACGCTAGCATTACAGCAGCTAACATTGATTTACAGCACGCTAGCATTACAGCAGCTAACATTGATTTACAGCACGCTAGCATTACAGCAGCTAACATTGATTTACAGCACGCTAGCATTACAGCAGCTAACATTGATTTACAGCACGCTAGCATTACAGCAGCTAACATTGATTTACAGCACACTAGCATTACAGCAGCTAACATTGATTTACAGCACACTAGCATTACAGCAGCTAACATTGATTTACAGCACACTAGCATTACAGCAGCTAACATTGATTTACAGCACGCTAGCATTACAGCAGCTAACATTGATTTACAGCACGCTAGCATTACAGCAGCTGACATTGATTTACAGCACACTAGCATTACAGCAGCTAACATTGATTTACAACACACTAGCATTACAGCAGCTAACATTGATTTACAGCACACTAGCATTACAGCAGCTAACATTGATTTACAGCACACTAGCATTACAGCAGCTAACATTGATTTACAGCACACTAGCATTACAGCAGCTAACATTGATTTACAGCACACTAGCATTACAGCAGCTAACATTGATTTACAGCACACTAGCATTACAGCAGCTAACATTGATTTACAACACACTAGCATTACAGCAGCTAACATTGATTTACAGCACACTAGCATGACAGCAGCTGACATTGATTTACAGCACACTAGCATTACAGCAGCTGACATTGATTTACAGCACACTAGCATTACAGCAGCTAACATTGATTTACAGCACACTAGCATTACAGCAGCTAACATTGATTTACAGCACACTAGCATTACAGCAGCTAACATTGATTTACAGCACACTAGCATTACAGCAGCTAACATTGATTTACAGCACACTAGCATTACAGCAGCTGACATTGATTTACAGCACAGCTGCTGTCATGCTAGTAACATTGATTTACAGCACGCAAGCATTACAGCAGCTGGACTGTAATGTTTGTGTGGTTGTTGGGTGCCCCTAGAAACCAGTCCTGGTGCATTCTGTTTCCCAGTAGATGAGCAGGGTCTAGTTTTAGACCAGTCAGTGGTCTCCAACCCTAGTCTAGGCTGAGAGTATAGAGTCGTATAGGTTAGGGCTATAACAAAAACCTGCACACTAGCTCCAGGATCTCAATTGGAGACCACTGCCTGAGGGAGAACTCTGTTCTGAGGGACCTAGGCTAGTTACAGGTGTCCATGGACATGCCTGTGCTCTTTCCCTTGCCCTGGGGGAGGCTGCGGTCAGAAGTTGCTCCTAGTCACCAATCTAGGATCAGCGTCCCTTCCGCAAATCCGCAAACTCCAAGCTGACCTAGGTGTCTAGGGGCAACTTCCTCCCAGTCCTTGGGGCAGCTTGAGGAAGGGGGTCGATAAGAGGGGTCTGGATTGGAGCAGAGGGAGAGAGGTGTGGGTTCACAGGGGTGACCTGTGAACTTTCACCTCTCTGTGTATTGGACACTTGTTTCAGGGTCAGTCCTTGTAGCTGTCCTTGTTGCCATGGCCACAGTCAGGCCCCCCTCTCATTTCCTGTTTGATGCTGGGCCGGTGATGAGGGGCTAGGTACGTACACCACACAGCGCCTTACTATACATCTTGTGTAACCATGTGTGTGAGAGAGAAGATGTGTGTGAGACAGAAAGAAATGAGGTGTCAAGGCACAGCGCCCTCTTATTTACCTACATGTGGTATAATGTGTGAAGAAATAAGTCTCTCGGCTGTATCTTGAGTTTCACCACAGAATTTATTTCATTTCATCTGTACTCTTATTAATGTGTTTTGAAGTTTCTCTAGAAAGGTTCTCTCAAACGCACGTTTTTCAAAAGCTGCCACCACAGATAGTTATTTTTAGTATTTCACATAGGGGAAGAGATTTACTACAGACAGAGGAACATACACACACTCACAGTTAACTGTTATCCAGAGGCATGTGATTTGTCCTGAAGGTAGTCTCTAACTCAAGTCTGACTGTGACAGTGGTGTGACTGGATGAGAGACAGAGTGAGTGGATGAGGTGGTTGAGATGTTTTCAAGGTGGAAACTAATTATCTGCTTTCGCCTCTGCCTCTTCCTCTCCCCTCCCTCTTCACTCTCTCTCTCCCTCTTCTCTTCCTCCTCACTCCATGGTTCTCTTCTGTTATTCTCCTCTCTCCCTCCCTTCTCTCCTGCCGCTCTCTCTCTCTCTCTGTAGGACCAGTTCTTGCGAGCAGCCCCGGTGTCGGGAGGAGTAGGGGAGTTTCTCATGAGAAAGATGGGATGGCGGACAGGGGAGGGGCTAGGGCGACACCGCGAGGGCACCGTCGAGCCAATCATCATCGACTTCAAGACCGACCGCAAAGGTGAAAAGAAGTGACCCATGCTTTCCACCAAAGTGTTATGCACCTCGGTATTATTCCAGAAGGCTATTGATGATGCTTAATAATGTGTGTTATTGATGATACTTAATAATGTGTGTTATTGATGATACTTAATAATGTGTGATTGATGATTAATAATGTGGGTATAATCTGACCGTAGGTCTGGTGGCTGAGGGAGAGAAGACTCAGAAGTCGGGCGGTATGGTTGTGATGAAGGATCTACTGGGTGAGTACAACACACACACACAGGATTTTAACTCTCGCTCAATTTACCAATATTGCGTTTAAAAAAATAAAACAAAAAGTGCTATAGAATCAGTCAATTAGAATTGAATTGATTTAATGAATGTATTGAATGTCTGCCCCCTCAGGTAAGCACCCGGTGTCTGCTCTGATGGAGATGTGTAACAAGAAGAAGTGGATTCCTCCAGAGTTTGTTATGGTGACCCACAGTGGCCCAGACCACCGCAAGAACTTCCTTTTCAAGGTGTGGATACGCGCTATAAGCCTGTGTGTTTGAGTGGGTTTGTTTGTTAGTTTATGGATGACTTTGTCAGATGGTTTGTGTTATAACCTCTTCCTCTCTCCTTCTCCTCTTTCCTCCTCTCTCTCTGTACCCCAGGTGGTGGTAAATGGTCAAGACTTCCAGCCTGCGTCAGCCAGTCCCAATAAGAAGCATGCCAAAGCCATGGCTGCTACGGTGGCTCTGCAGGCCATGGGAGAGGTGGCAGGGGACACAGGGCTTTATACAGGGCCTGTGTTCACCACTGCTACTACTGGACCACTGTTCTCCTCCAACGTCTAACACACACAGTGAAACACACTCAGACTGAGATACAGCGCTTGCACACTTGAGTCGCAGACCCTTCTGGCTGACAAGTACATATAGAATTTGAAGTCACCCGCCAGGGAACGATGATTTGTATTGGAATGTCCGTTCTATCAAGTCTTATTCTGTTTTGGGCCTACACACCACAAGCATTCAGAAGAGCCGTATCTGCTGCCTAATGGTCAACACTAGGAGATCGTGTTACTCTGTAAGCAAAATAAACTTACTGATATTTTAAAACAGTTCCGTAACTCAGTTTTTTTTAATCCTAATTTGAATGTTTATCTTATGTGTTGAAGCTCAAATTACGTTTTCAAGAAGCAGTGCATAGTGTTAATGCATTTGGGAGAATTTGAAAAACCCCACTATTCTCCTCGTGACCAAATCGTCAATATCAAATGTTACCCATTTGGAACATTCATTTTCAAAGTGATTCACACTTGATAGTTCTGTCTCATTTTGGACAGATTCATTTACTACTGTCTAGGTTGAGCGATCAGTCCGCTTTTGTTGGTAGCGTTATTTACAATGTCTGTATAAAAACAAATGTAACGTGTTAGCTGAAAGCGATGTGGGTAACCGTATGAGTTATGGTCGGGAATACAAAAATATAAATGTTTTTATCTGATTAATTAAATGATACAATCCTTTGACTGTGTGCGTAAAGTACATTTTCTCATTTTGTTGTTTATACAGACGAGAACGTGTCTTTTCAATGTTTATTTGCCATGCGCTCACAACACACGTTTATTGTACATCCAATACTGTGTTTTCAAACGCTGCAGTTCAGTATTTGAAGACGGTCTCCCCGCCCTCGTCATCATTCCAGCACTTGTAGCAATAAACATATTTCCTGGTGCAGGGAGAGATATTAATACTATATATGGACAGAGCATAGAAGGGTTCATCTGAGGCCTTGAGTCCAATCCCACATTCCAATACACAACCTCCAAAGCATTCAGCGGACGTAGCAGTGCAGACATCATCAAACGATCTGACTTCTCACTGGCAGCTCAGATGAGTGGTTGATCCAGCATCGCAGAGGACAAATGCATAGAGGCTGTCGCTCTAATGTGGCTAAGATAATGTAGCATTTTCCGACTATTCACATATACCTTGTTCTAAAATGGATTCATTTATTTTTCTTCCCCTTATCAATCTACACACAATACCCCATAATGACAAAGCAAAAAGCTTGGCATACCTGTATTTGGGGAGTTTCTCCCATTCTTCTCTGCAGATCCTCTCAAGCTCTGTCAGGTTGGATGGGGAGCATCACTGCACAGCTATATTCAGGTCTCAACAGAGATGTTCGATCGGGTTCAAGTCCGGGCTCTGGCTGGGCCACTCAAGGACATTGAGACTTGTCCCGAAGCCACGTCTGCGATGTCTTGGCTGTGTGCTTAGGGTCGTTGTCTTGTTGGAAGGTGAACCTTGGCCCTAGTTTGAGGTCCTGAGCGCTCTGGAGCAGGTTTTCATCAAGGATCTCTCTGTACTTTGCACCGTTCATCTTTCCCTCGATCCTGACGAGTCTCCCAGTCCCTGCCGCTGAAAAACATGATGCTGCCACCACCATGCTTCACTGTACAGATGGTTCCAGGTTTCCTCCGGACGTGACACTTGGCATTCAGGCCAAATAGTTCAATCTTGGTTTCATCAGACCAGAGAATCTTGTTTCTCATGGTCTGAGAGTCCTTTAGGTGTCTTTGGCAAACTCGAAGCGAGCTGTCAGGTGCCTTTTGCTGATGAGTGGCTTCGGTCTGGCCACTAACATAAAGGCCTGAATGGTGGAATGCTGCAGAGATGGTTGTACTTCCTGGTGGTTCTCCCATCTCCACAGAGGAACTCTGGAGCTCTCTCAGAGTGAGCATCGGGTTCTTGGTCACCTCCCTGACCAAGGCTGTCCTCCCCCGATTGCTCAGTTTGGCCATGAGGTCAGCTCTAGGAAGAGTCTTAGTGGTTCCAAACTTCTTCCGTTTAAGAATGATGGAGGCCACTGTGTTCTTGGGGACCTTCAATGCTGCAGACATTTGTTGGTACCCTTCCCCAGAAATGTGCCTCGACACAATCCGTTTTCAGAGCTCTACGGACAATTCCTTCGACCTCATGGCTTGTTTTTTGCTCTGACATGCACTGTCAACTGTGGGACCTTATAGACAGGTGCTTGCCTTTCCAAATCATGTCAAATCAATCTAATTTAGCACAGATGGACTCCAATCAAGTTGTAGAAACATCTTAAGGATGATCAATGGAAACAGGATGCACCTGAGCTCAATTTCAAGTCTCATCGCGAAGGGTCTGAATACTTATGTAAATAAGCTATTTCTGTTTTTTTATACATTTGCAAAAATGTCTAAAAACATGTTTTCAATTTGTCATAATGGGGTTTTGTGTGTAGATTGATGAAAAAAAAAGAATGTAATATATTTTAGAATAAGTGTAAGGTCTTAACGTAACAAAATGTGGAAAAAGCAAAGGGGTCTGAATACTTTACGAATGCACTGTATACACTTTAAAAAGTTACTAGTCCTGAATGAATTATCATTTGATGTAATTGATTGGCCGAGAGTCACCTGATAGACCCAGATCTGAATCAGTCTGCACTAATATTGGCTCAGATGATGTCACTGTAATGATGTAATGAAATGTTACCAGTATGTCCCAGCAATAATGAAAACAATAAGTAATAATAAGCATTGGGGAGAAAATAGCTTTCAAACGTTGCAACACCTGTACAGTACCTTGCATATCCTCCTTATCTGGGTCACCAAAGTGAAGAATGTTATTGGGTTCTCACTGTCACCGCTAGTCCCACTGAAGTCTGAGCTACTGGTGACATTCTCTGTTCCTGTGTTACAAAAGGGAAAAACACTGAAAAATCTATGTTACTAGCGCTCACATTCAAAAACAAGGAGCACAAATTAAAGAACAAACTCAATGTCAATCAGTGTGTGAAGGTCTACCTGTTAAGTTATATCGGTCAGTGTGTGTAGGCCTACATGTTAAGTTATATCGGTCAGTGTGTGTAGGCCTACATGTTAAGTTATATAGGTCAGTGTGTGTAGGCCTACCTGTTAAGTTATATAGGTCAGTGTGTGTAGGCCTACCTGTTAAATTATATAGGTCAGTGTGTGTAGGCCTACCTGTTAAATTATATAGGTCAGTGTATGGATCTAGGATGGTCAGAGAGACACCCTCTGGTATCCCACTCTTAGGGTCCTCGAAGCCCCTGGACTTGTAGAAGCCGCGATAGACTCCCTGGTCTTTGAGCTCCGTCTTGTAGATAAACAAGGACAGGTCACCATTCTCCAGCAGGTTGTTGGGTGGGAGAGAGAGACGGAGGTCTTCTTCCTTAGGTCCCTTGTCGTCTGGGCCAGGGTTAAGGGTCATGATCTCCACATTGTCCTTCAGCCATTGGATGTAGATCTGGCTGGTGGGCTGGGTCTTGGGGATGACACTGTAGCAGGGCAGAGTGACCGGGCTTCCCATGAACAGCGTGATAGAGCGTGGAGGGTCGGGCTCTGAGAGAGAGAATGGATGGAGAGTAGTAGAAAAGAGTGAGGGATGAGAGAGGATGTGATAAGCATAAATTAAGATAATCAAACATTCCAAATGGTACACCCAAAATGGCCGCTGGTCGACTTCACCAACCACAGAATGCGGCTCTGAATGGGAAAGCCTGAAAACAGACTTCCCTGAACCTTGAGCCAGACCGTAGAGATGGTCTTGCGGTCCAGCCAGATACACTCGTACATCTCCTCATCGCTCAGCACTGTCTCCTGGATGGTCATAGAGAAGTCTCCATCTCTCATCATCTCTGCTGGGGGGAATTCCACCCGGGAAGAGAACCCCAGTGTCGTTTTGACCTCCACCCCCTTGGCCCCGTCGTCCCATCTGGCCTCACCAAGGATGTTCCCAACCTCCATAGAGGCCACCTCCTGCCCCATGGCCTCCCAGCGGACCTCCCCCTCATCCTCCTGGCCGAGGTAGGAGGAAAAGTTACAGGGCAGGGTGACATTGTCTCTGTACCCCACCTCCAGCTCATACACGGGGGAGAAGGTAGGCACAGACATGGGGGGGGGGGGGGTGAGAGAGGGATGAAGGATGGGAAAAAGTTTGAGGGAGAGAGAGGAGAAAGAGCAGAGGTATAGCAGAGATCTCTAGTTTTAAACAAATAATGACACAAGCCTTTGGAAAATAGAGAATGTTTATTGATGAGTTTCATATAATTGAGAGAGAGTAGCCTAGGTCTCAAGAAACTCACCAGTTTGGACTGACGTCAAAATCACCAAGAAGCCTAAAAAAAATAATCTTGCAAGATGTCTACCCTTGATCACCTATATTATTTTTTTTACAAAAATTACAAATATTTTTATTTTTATAGAATACATCTGGAGAGAAACAATTAAGTTATTACAAGAGTATTAGGTCTGGTAAAAAAAAGTGTTTAAAATATATTGGAAATGTAGCCTAAATCCCACTCATAGCCAATCAATAAATCGATACGATAATCCGTTCAGGGTCGGGTGGATGTCGCTGATCTCACGAGCCTAAAAATAAAAAGTCTGCTTGATCGTCTCGATTATTAACTTTGGCAACAGAACAAGTCACCGTGAAGGGTGCTCTAACAGAATAACTGGTTATCTTGGCAAGATAAACAACGAACCGCCAGAAATGGATCTGCACACGCGTTAGACTTCAGCCATTGGCAAGAGGATGTCCTCTTTTTTTAACCGTGAGAAGCAGATGTCTGTGTCAGGACTCACATTATGAGCTATTATTTAATTTATATTAATCCAACCACCCGATAGAGCCCCCTCGTTTTTCCACCATTAATTTCTCTCATAGGGGATTTTAGAAAAACTTAAAATGAGGGCTGTTTTGTGTAGGCTTACCCTGGCTTGACATAAAATATGCACACAAACTGTTTAGACTGGGAAGCATACAGTAAGCTTAACACTAAAACTGAAACAAAAAAATATTAAAACTATGTAGAAATGTTTTTGTGAAAACAAACTAAATAAAAACTAGTAAAGTGGATCTGAAAACCGAGACAAAAAATGAATATAAAACCACAAAACTATAATAACCTTTACAGGAGCACAAGGCAAGACTGAATTTTGGATTATTATAACATAAATTGATAGTATCCAGTCCAGTGTTTGGTCATAAACCCCCTCTATCAATCCTGTTAATTTGGACATCTGGTGCATAAAGGTAGCCAATTTGCACCATTTAACTTTTACACCTATTTCACAAGTGTAGTTCATCTATAGCCATGCTCCTATTTACTCATTAAGATGCAGCTATGCAGATCAGTGGGCTCAAACGTTTTCAAAACATTCTTATAGCAACGTACTGTGTACACTGAACAAAAATATAAAGGCAACATGTAAAGTGTTGGTCCCATGTTTCATGAGCTGAAATAAAAGATCACAGAAATGTTCCATATGCACAAAAACCTTATTTCCCTCATATTGTGCACACATTTGTTTACATCCCTGTTAGTGAGAATTTCGTCATGATCATTACACAGGTGCACCTTGTACTGGGGACAATAAAAGGCCACTATAAAATGTGCAGTTTTGTTTCACCACACAATGCCACAGATGTCTTACGTTTTGAGGGAGCATGCAATTGGCATGCTGACTCCAGTAATGTCCACCAGAGCGGTTTGCTGATTTCAAAGTTGTGAACACTGTACCCCATGGTGGCAGTGGGGTTATGGTATGGGCAGGCAGGCAGAAACAACGAACACAATTGCATTTTATCGATGGCAATTTGAATGCAGAGATACCGTGGAAAGATCCTGAGGCCCATTGTCGTGCCATTCATCCGCCGCCATCACCTCATGTTTCAGCATGATAATGCACAGCCCCATGTCCACCTGTACACAATTCCTGGAAGCTGAAAAGGTCCCAGTTCTTCCATGACCTGCACTCACCAGACATGTCACTCTTTGAGCATATGCTCTGCATCGACGTGTACGACAGCGTGTTCCAGTTCCCAGCAATATGCAGAAACTTCGCACAGCCTCTGAGGAGGAGTGGGACAACATTCCACAGGGCACAATCAACTCTATGCAAAGATGTGTCGCGCTTCATGAGGTAAATGGTGGTCACAGATACTGACTGGTTTCCTGATCCACGCCCCTACCTTTAAGGGATCTGTGACCAACAGTCCCAGATATTCCCAGTCATGTGAAATCCATAGATTAGGGCCTAATGAATTTATTTCAACTGACCGATTTCCTTAGATCAACTGTAACTCAGTAAAATCTTTGAAATAGTTGCATTCATATTTTTGTTCAGTATAGAATAGACATGCTCTTGCGTGACACGTAGAAGGGAATCATGTCAGCTCTATACAATCCATTTCTATCTGCAGCTTTCAGAACGTTGTGTTCTCCTGGATGCAGCCCAGATCGGCTTCCCATTAACAGAACATGAAACTCTAGCTGGAGGAGAGTCAGTGCACAGTGGTTCTGCTGCCAAGACACCACACTGTGACTGACTATTCTCCTCATGAGCAAATCAGGGGAAAAAAATAAGGTTATCAAAACCTTTCAAGGTTTAGACTTCGACGTTAAGTTTATAACAGTCATGGGGGAAAAAAATAAGTCAAGCAGAAAAATCATGTGACAAATTAATTTAATCCAATAAAATGTCACCAGTACAGAGATGTAACGTCATTAATATAAAACAATTATGTTGAAATAGAAGCTCTTAAAACAGGAATAAAAAAAATGGTTCAAAACAAAAACATCTTAGGGCAGGGTCTAAAATCATCAGCAAGTCTTTAGCCAAATCCAACTCATTATGGCAAATCCAGGAATTTTACATGTACAAAAACTTCATTTCCCATATGTCATTGGGTTGTAAGTCCAGGGGACAGGGAGTTAGTAAAACTTCAATTGCCAGCATACCAGGAGTTTGTGGACAGGCTATTCAGACAGATATTGACAGTAAGTATACAGCAGTGTAGGAATGGTACGGTCCACTAAAGGCATCTAGGCTGTGTCCCAAATGGCACCCTATTTCCAATATAGTGCTCTACTTTATTGGGCTCCGGTCAAAAGCATTTCACTATAAAGAGAAAAGGGTGCAATTTGGGACGTAGCCTAGCAGTGCTCTCTGGGCATTCTGATAGAGGCAGGGTGAGTTCCTCTCAGGACTTCCATGTGTAGGAGTAGTTGTTCAAATGGAGCTGTCTGAGGGGAGGTATCCCCAAGGTAGAGGGCTCCTGGAGCTGCTGGATGGTGCTGGAATGAAGACCACATCCATCCAGCTCTACAGCTTGCTCAGCCTGGGAGAGGGAGAGAGGCAGGGAGGAAGAGAAGGATATAAACAAACAAGTACAAATGATTTTTTATTGTGATTTAACTTTGAATTGTGGAGATCAACTGATGAGGCTTTATACCAGTCCGTTACAGTGTTGTCATGTGTGTTTGGTACGGTGGTGGGTTTGTGTGTGTGTGACTGACTTGTTCCCTGGTGGTGGTGTGTGTTGAGGACAGCGGTGGGTTTGTGTGTGTGTGACTGACCTGTTCCCTGATGGTGGTGTGTGTGTGTGTGACTGACCTGTTCCCTGGTGGTGGTGTGTGTTGAGGACAGCGGTGGGTTTGTGTGTGTGTGACTGACCTGTTCCCTGGTGGTGGTGTGTGTTGAGGACAGCGGTGGGTTTGTGTGTGTGACTGACCTGTTCCCTGGTGGTGGTGTGTGTGTTGAGGACAGCGGTGGGTTCGTGTGTGTGTGACTGACCTGTTCCCTGGTGGTGGTGTGTGTGAGGACAGCGGTGGGTTTGTGTGTGTGTGACTGACCTGTTCCCTGGTGGTGGTGTGTGTTGAGGACAGCGGTGGGTTTGTGTGTGTGTGACTGACCTGTTCCCTGGTGGTGGTGTGTGTTGAGGACAGCGGTGGGTTTGTATGTGTGTGACTGACCTGTTCCCTGGTGGTGGTGTGTGTGTTGAGGACAGCGGTGGGTTCGTGTGTGTGTGACTGACCTGTTCCCTGGTGGTGGTGTGTGTGTTGAGGACAGCGGTGGGTTCGTGTGTGTAGAGTGCGGTGCTGAAGCCTCCTCTCTGAGCAGGCCGAAGCAGGCGGGTCAGGGCGTGGAGAGAATGAGGCATTATGGGTCCCGTTACCTCTAGACTGCACACATCCTGGTACCCAGCACGCACCTGGGTCTTCACGTTCACACTACGCGCCTGACAATTACACACAAGGCAACATGCTTGTAATTTCTGTTAGACACAGCAACGTTTCTTCTGAAACTTTCCATTTCTAGTTTTTGTTATTTCCATTCGAAAATTGAAATGTGGGAGGTAAGGCTCCTTAGATGGTTTCAGTCTGCAGCAGTGTGTGTCTCACCTTGAGTGAGTGTAGCGTAGCTCCTCTGAAGGCTGTAGGGGCCAGTAGGGTGGGGGGCAGGCCTGCCTGTGATCCAGCCCCTGCCACCAGGCTCTTACAGTTGATGAGGAAGTTGATGAGAGTGAAGGTGTGCGTTCCTGACACACAGACTACAGACTCTGGTTTGTGGTCTAAACACACCGAGTTGCGCTCTTTGTGCAGTTTGATGGAGATGTTGTCTGGTTTCTTAATCTTATCCTGCACTCCCATCTCCGTCAGCCAGGAAAACCCACCATCGTCATCATCATCGTCTTCCTTGTCACTGGCTTCAGACTGTGTCTCCTCCTCCTCTCCATCTGTCTCCTGGTTGTGTGCGGTTGATCCCTGCTCCTTGCTCTTCCTCCTCTCTTCCAGCAGGGGGAGTGTGAACTCAATACCTACAACCACAGGTATTTGACAGAAAATGTTTTACTATCAAGATTAGAATATCCATATATAAATGTTTAATAACAAACTTCTACATGATATTGTTGAGTGACTTCCTGTATTTATACCAATGCTAAATGTTTATTCTATTAGATTTACTGTTTACTTCTTACTGTTGTCACATTATTGAGAGGGAACCTGCAGGTCAGCGTTTCGTTGGACTGTAAACACCATGTGTGTATCCTGTGCATATGACATAATAAACTTGAAGGATGTACTGTATCTTGTAGCTCACCATCAGCCTTCATGGCCTCCCTGAGCCCCCTGGTGGTTGGGGTGAGTAGTGCAGTGATGTTGCTGTTCCCCGCCAGTCCTGAGGCTCTGAAAAGAGCAGTGAACTGGTAGGAACACACATAGAAATATGGACATAGTCTGGCCTTCAATAGACTGTACAGGGAAGACAGGCTCACTGACCTGGGAGAGAGCGGAAGGGAGACAGAGAGAGAGAGAGAGAGAGAGAGGGGAGTTTAGTTTAAGATCATTTAAAGCTTTTGAAATAATACACACACACTGATGCCCACTCACCATTCACTCATGAGGCTCTGTTGAAGTGCCATGTCCTGGGCCCAGGGGACGTTCTTGCCAGTGAAGCTTCTCTCTGCTCCTATCCGGGGGAACAGAGAGAGCCAGGACAGGGACGGGTGCTGCCAGAACTGCAGACACTGCTGGAACCCACATCGTAGCTCAGCAGATGTCCGAGGGTCCTGGAGGAACACAGAGAAGTGAGTATCAGAGTTTGAGAGACAGACTGAGTACAATATATTTGTGTTGCTAGTAAAGCTCCTCAGGTACCAGTACTCCTTTGCCTTGGGGTTGCCATTGGTGTGTCTGTGTATAACATGTATAACAGTACCTGTATACTCTGTGGTATAGTGGTGTACTGTCCTCTACAGTGCTGGGTAAGACCCTGGGCCTCCTCTGTAGCTCTGGGCTGTACAGCCCAGGAGAAGGGGAGCAGGGAGGTGAAAAGGAGACGCGTCTTCAGGCTCCAGTCTGCAGGGTACTCCACACACGCAGGGGGTGCTATGGAGGTTACTGCACCAGCCTGGGGACTCTGACACACACAAGATAAAATGTTGACTCACAAAATACCAAAACAACCCCTAACATTAGTCTGTAGCCATGAATAGTTGAATGGGATGGAATAAAAGCCTGCACACCAGCTAGTCCACAGCCTGTCTATAATGTAGATAGCTATGATTGTAACAGGCTTTTGGTAGCTCTCCAAGAATGGAGTTGGAGACATGTCCATAAGGAGTAAGAGAATAGAGAAATTAATAGAACTCACCTTCAGTATGGGTGTTCTCTCCTCCTGGAACAAATCCTCATCTTCAAACAGTGAGTCGTCTTCAGACAGAGAAGTTGGTTTCTGTTGTTAGAGAGAAAATAGAGAAAGATCAGAACAAAAACAGCGGTGTGAAGTCACCATGAGGTGCGATGCTTTGACAGATAAAGCTATTTGTCAACTGTGCACAGTAGTTAGCTGGCTAACACTGCATTTACCTCCTCTAACGTTACCTCTGTCCTACTGTAGTTTGCTGGACAATAATACAAGTCTGCTAGCGTTAGGTACAGTAGCAAGCTAGATTGTACAACAACAATAATAACGTGATAAACAATGTATAAACGTGTGCCACTATCAAACCTTGCTAGGCACGTCTTTGCTTAGTTCTTCTGCCTGGAGAAGTCGTTCACTAAATGGCAGTGTTCTTGTTGGTGACTTCTCTCCCTCCACTCCTGCAGAGCCGCCCGGTTTCACAGAATCCGACGAGTCGGCGTCGTCATCAGTGTAAATAAAGACTTTCTTCTTCGCTGGGCTGCTGAAGGTGTTCTCGATGCTAGCAAATGGGTTTCTCCGCTTCACTCCCCCTCCAGAGCGACCCTGGCCGAACAGGGGTCCTGGGGAGAATGGTCGAACGGCGGATATAGAGGCACCCTCACACGGGTTGGAAATCGCGCCTCGGCCGCCAGAACTGACACCCTCGCTCCTTGCTCTCTTCCTCCGCATTCGCAGGATTTCAGCTGGTCTTTTGAAACTAGGTGAGTAACCAGCTTGTTGTGACATTTTGTAAGGATAATGTAAAACAAGTTTAGTCCGAAAACAACAAGAAGAAAGGCGTTTAAATTAGTTGTGTGCGTCCGATACCCCTCTGTGTTGTTTTTCCTTGAATATACTTCAACACAAAACAAATTTAGCGCGCGACGTGAGTGGAACGTCAGAGTCCCGCTAAAATGTCAGGGGAGGAGTTTCAAGTTACGCCGGCGCGCTTCGAGTCAAACAACAATTCAGATGCTTTGGCGCCATCTTCTGGCTAGAATTATAACTGCAAGATCAATTTTGCAATCGCATAAAGCCACTGATTCTCTAAATCTGCCGGGAAAACAAATCAATATAATTTATGTTTCTTCAGACATTAAAATTATATCCTATATCCTGTTATGCTTAATTAATTATTACAAAATATATATCCATAAGATATGTGTATGTCATTTTCAATACATGTTTTCATTTCTTGATTTTCTCATCTGCATTATGTCCGAGCAACAATCAGCGGTCCCCTCGACCCCTCTCTCCCTCTTGTCAAAGTGATTAATAGTATGTATGTTAATTCCTGTTAGCGATCATTTCTCAGCGTTTATCATTACTGTTGGTGATCAATCACGTTCATAGCTGAACCGAACTCAATGAAACTGCCCGTCAGTGATTCTTAACGGTTTTCAAGGATTAGCGAATTTGTCAATCGATTATTTGTGCTGTCATTTGGGTGGAAAGACAGTACTTTTGCCGTCTCAAAAGTATCCCAAGGTTAGTAGGAGTAATTGATTGTTGTGGGCCTTGAACTTCAACACACAGACATCCACATATGTTTGTGTCTGTGTTCGGGCCTGCCATGACTAACAGCAAAGCTGACACTTTCCAGGTTATTCCTTGTGATTGAGTATGTCACGCTCATAGGTTGCCAATATCAACGGGGATAAACTAGTTTAATTCGTTCCCCACGTTCCCGATGGCGGTGGGTGTTCTCCTGTTCCCCTCAACAGTACATCTGGCTTGTAGGCTACGCCTATCGGAAAAACTACCCTATATCAACACGGACTATAATAAGGTGGGTTTGAGGGTTTAGTGCACCTGTAATTGTATACAGGTCTTTTTCACTGACCTGGACATGTGCGAGCATTGTCAAACAAACCAGGGGTGTAATCATTAGTCTAAACAGTTTCAAAACGTTTAGAAAATGTATTTCCGTTGCTTCCGTTTAATAAACGGTTTGCCACAGAGTCGGCTGATTGAATACACCCCTGGTGAAACTTCAAACAAAGCAACGGAAAGTATGCGTCCCTGATGATAAAGTTGGGACTATAATTTAATCACCGATCTACACTTCCTCAAAGGAAGATCAACGTGACATGGTAGCCATACGTAGATCAAGTTTGGCCTGTTTCTCATAAGACCACCACAAAGTATGTGGGCCTCATTACGAGACGCTATACTCATTGAATGTTGATTTATGATAAGGTTCCCCTAACCAAGTTATGAGGAATAGACCTATTTGTCTGTGGATTCTTTGTTACATGTCAAAGTAGATGATTCAGTTGGTTTATAGGTAGGTTGCAACACATGAGTTATGGGTTTTAATCCGTTTGAAACCTGCTTGGAACACATAATAAATACCTAGATGAACTCCTTGGTTTTGGATAAAGAATATCATAGGCTATACTATAGACTGACAGTGAATAGTGGTGTATTATATTATCATAGACTGTGTTTCTGTGTCTCTTCCACCCCACTGCCCTCTTCTCCTGGAGACTGTGTGGTTTTACAGGCCTTGGCCTGAGTCCTGGAGAAGGATTACAACACAGACCTAACAGCCACGCTCTGTGTACCCACTGTCTGGACAGGTTCGCCTTTATTCAGCTATCTGTGTGTCAGTTTGTGTTTGTGTGTGAGAGAGAGAGAGAGAGAGAGAGAGAGAGAGAGAGAGAGAGAGAGAGAGAGAGAGAGAGAGAGAGCGAGAGAGCGAGAGAGAGAGAGAGAGAGAGAGAGAGAGAGCGAGAGAGAGAGAGAGAGAGAGAGAGTGGCCATGTCTGTGTATTTACAGTATATTTCAGAAGTCTTTGTGGATGTCTGTCTATGCGCCCATATCAGTGTGTATTTTAGTGAAGGTTGCGTTTGTCTTTCTGGAAACGTAGAGTGGCAGAGAGGGCAGGCCAGGGCTTGTCTGGTTGCCTGTGTAAATTCTTCCTGGGTCAGGAATAGCATAAGGCTGTGTGTGCTTAGGAGGGGGGCGAATGTTGGCACAGATTCCAGTGCCAACAAGTCCCTTTCCCTTCAGCTCAATACGAGAGAGGGAAAGGGAGAGATTGAGACAGATTGTGGGAGAGAGAGATTTAGAGAAAATACAAAAAGACTGGTTTTATTTTCTTTACAACAATATTTATATTCATAAAGTACAACTAAATGTGAGAAAAGGTGTATTGGATGTTGCTGTGACATACCTTTGTGGGAGGCAATGATGTCATCAAACATGGACAATGTCGTCATTTACATTTAAAGACCATTTACAACTATGAGGTGAACCATGTGGCAATGTAGGCCTTATCTGTTCCTTCACACACACACACACACACACACACACACACACACACACACACACACACACACACACACACACACACACACACACACACACACACACACACACACACACACACACACACACACAGTACAACCAAAAATGTATTGTAAGAGAATAAATTAAGGAATCATAAAGAAAATGACCTGTTACACTTTGGTGTGACAGTACAATGTCCATAAGCACTGAACTGGGTACAGCATTCCCTGTAAATTCCTACCCTTAACCATTGTGAATCGAATAACAGTGCTGATTGTAGATCAGTGCAGACAATATCACGGCCATAAACCAATACAAACATGACAGAACAGACACAGATCTTGGCTGGCCATCATTTACATTAACAGCACTCTCTCCATTTTGAACAAGGGGAGAGTGGGATAAGGGAGGAGAGGGGGAGGAGGTACAAGGGGAGGTGGGATAAGAGAGGAGAGGGGGAGGAGGTACAAGGGGAGGTGGGATATGGGAGGAGGTACAAGGGGAGGTGGGATAAGGGAGGAGAGGGGGCGGAGGTACAAGGGGAGGTGGGATAAGGGAGGAGAGGGGGAGGAGGTACAAGAGGAGGTGGGATATGGGAGGAGGTACAAGGGGAGGTGGGATAAGGGAGGAGAGGGGGCGGAGGTACAAGGGGAGGTGGGATAAGGGAGGAGAGGGGGAGGAGGTACAAGGGGGGGGGGGTGGGCTAAGGGAGGAGAGGGGGAGGAGGTACAAGGGGAGGTGGGCTAAGGGAGGAGAGGGGGAGGAGGTACAAGGGGAGGTGGGATAAGGGAGGAGAGGGGGAGGAGGTACAAGGGGAGGTGGGATAAGGGAGGAGAGGGGGCGGAGGTACAAGGGGAGGTGGGATAAGGGAGGAGAGGGGGAGGAGGTACAAGGGGAGGTGGGATAAGGGAGGAGAGGGGGAGGCGGTACAAGGGGGGGGGGCTAAGGGAGGAGAGGGGGAGGAGGTACAAGGGGATGTGGGATAAGGGAGGAGAGGGGGAGGAGGTACAAGGGGAGGTGGGATAAGGGAGGAGAGGGGGAGGAGGTACAAGGGGAGGTGGGATAAGGGAGGAGAGGGGGAGGAGGTACAAGGGGAGGTGGGATAAGGGAGGAGAGGGGGAGGAGGTACAAGGGGAGGTGGGATAAGGGAGGAGAGGGGGCGGAGGGACAAGGGGAGGTGGGATAAGGGAGGAGAGGGGGAGGAGGTACAAGGGGAGGTGGGATAAGGGAGGAGAGGGGGCGGAGGGACAAGGGGAGGTGGGATAGGAGGGGAGTGCCTGTGGCACATAAAAATCACCCATTGTATTTTTGGCCAAGAGTAATTCATAATACCAACAACAATCATAACCATGGCAAACAATCCTTTTATAAAACAAAGCTGAATTATTTTCAGTTCAGTGCTGCTGCATGCTCCTCGGTGTAAAATGGCACCCTGTTTCTGTTCCTTCCTCAATTTGTTCCTTGATCATTCTAATGATCCAATAGGAACGCTCCGTGAAAGCCCCTTCTCCACTCCAATTAGTCAGCAAGTCCGTCAATCATTTGTCAACCCCGCTGCCGTGCTCAATATGGCCGCCATACGGCCTCGGGTACCATATTGGTAGGGGAGCTACTGTGACTTCCCTCCGCTTCCACCCCCACCCCTTCGCTCTGATTTGGCAGAGACGGGTGCAGGAGGGAGGAGCCTGTGGATGCGTTGGTGCAGGGAGGGAATATCCTCGGAGGAGACCGCTCCCCGCCTCCCCCCGCCATCATGGAGAATTGGTAGGACCCAGCTGCCGTGCTATAATACAGGTGATAGGGAGAGGAACCGGCCTGGAACGGTCCACTTTGGCCCTGGGGGGCGTTTGTGGGGTAGGGCGGGGGGAGGTAGGTGTGGTAACGCCCAGCAGGGGTGGTTGCCATGGTCAGTCCGATGGCGCCGTTGGATACAGGGGTAGGGGTGTATGTGAAGGCCCCAGTAGGGTAGTGCATGCGCGGGTCAGGGTAGCGGCTGTCAGGGAGTGAGGTCAGGGAGGAGAACGGGCGATCCAGGGACATACGGGGGTCGCTGAAGGCTGTGAGGTCAGGGCCTGTAGGGGGAGAGGTCAGGGGTTAGAGGTTAGAGTGGAAGCAGGAAGTGAATGAGAGAGACCGATGACGGTAAGAGAACACTACAGGCAGTCGGCAGTGGGTGAATGAGTGTTTGTGTGTTACCTGAGAGGCGGCTGGACAGGTCACTGAGGGAGGAGCGGCTGGGTGAGATGGGCGTGGTTGAGTGGACGGTGGGCGTGGTTATCTGACCCAGGTAGGGGTAGGACTGCTCATAGGACCACGACGGAGATGTCTGCATTTGCCTAGAGTCTGAGAGATTAGAATAGAACAGATACTTTATTCATTCATTTCATTAGAATGGAAATATATCTTCTGCCTATCCCACCACCCACAGACACACATGTTGGGAGAGGGTTACACACACACACACACACACACACACACACACACACACACACACACACACACACACACACACACACACACACACACACACACACACACACACACACACACACACACACACACACACACACACACACACACACACGCCGGAGGTTGTTTCACTCCAGCATCTGCTGGACAGGTAGAAACTGAAACATTACAGATGTCTGGATGTGATTGAGGAGAGATGTGAGGGAAGTAGTTTTATGTGAGTGTGTAAAACTCTTTCACTCACTACACTTTCACTCACAACACCTTCACTCACTACACTTTCACTCACTACACCTTCACTCACTACACCTTCACTCACTACACTTTCCCTCACTACACTTTCCCTCACTACACTTTCCCTCACTACACTTTCCCTCACAACACTTTCCCTCACAACACTTTCCCTCACAACACCTTCACTCACTACACTTTCCCTCACAACACTTTCCCTCACAACACCTTCACTCACTACACCTTCACTCACTACACTTTCACTCACTACACCTTCACTCACTACACTTTCACTCACTACACCTTCACTCACTACACTTTCACTCACTACACTTTCCCTCACAACACCTTCACTCACTACACCTTCCCTCACAACACCTTCACTCACTACACCTTTACTCATTACACCTTTACTCACTACTCTTTCACTCACTACACTTTCCCTCACAACACTTTCCCTCACAACACCTTCACTCACTACACCTTCACTCACTACACTTTCACTCACTACACCTTCACTCACTACACTTTCACTCACTACACCTTCACTCACTACACCTTCCCTCACAACACCTTCACTCACTACACCTTTACTCACTACTCTTTCACTCACTACACCTTTACTCATTACACCATTATTCACTACACCTTCACTCACTACACCTTCACTCACTACACCTTTCACTCACTACACCTTCACTCACTACACTTTCACTCACTACACCTTCACTCACTACACTTTCACTCACTACACTTTCCCTCACTACACTTTCACTCACTACACTTTCCCTCACAACACCTTCACTCACTACACCTTTACTCATTACACCTTTACTCACTACACCTTCACTCACTACACTTTCACTCACTACACTTTCCCTCACAACACCTTCACTCACTACACCTTCCCTCACAACACCTTCACTCACTACACCTTTACTCATTACACCTTTACTCACTACACCTTCACTCACTACACTTTCACTCACTACACTTTCCCTCACAACACCTTCACTCACTACACCTTCCCTCACAACACCTTCACTCACTACACCTTTACTCATTACACCTTTACTCACTACACCTTCACTCACTACTCTTTCACTCACTACACTTTCCCTCACAACACTTTCCCTCACAACACCTTCACTCACTACACCTTCACTCACTACACTTTCACTCACTACACCTTCACTCACTACACTTTCACTCACTACACCTTCACTCACTACACTTTCACTCACTACACTTTCCCTCACAACACCTTCACTCACTACACCTTCCCTCACAACACCTTCACTCACTACACCTTTACTCATTACACCTTTACTCACTACACCTTCACTCACTACTCTTTCACTCACTACACCTTTACTCATTACACCATTATTCACTACACCTTCACTCACTACACCTTCACTCACTACACCTTTCACTCACTACACCTTCACTCACTACACTTTCACTCACTACACCTTCACTCACTACACTTTCACTCACTACACTTTCCCTCACTACACTTTCACTCACTACACTTTCCCTCACAACACCTTCACTCACTACACCTTCACTCACTACACTTTCACTCACTACACCTTTACTCACTACACCTTCACTCACTTCTCTTTCACTCACTACACCTTTACTCATTACACCATTATTCACTACACCTTCACTCACTACACCTTCACTCACTACACCTTTCACTCACTACACTTTCACCCACTACACCTTCACTCACTACATCTTTACCCACTACATCACTCATTACACCTTCACTCACTACACCATAATTTACTACACCTTTACTCACCACACCTTCACTCACTACACCACTACTTGATCACTCACTACACCACCACTCACTAGACTAGACTATCACTCACTACACCACCACTCACTAGACTAGACCATCACTCACTAGACCTTTACTCACTACACCTTTACTCACTACACTTTTACTCACTACAGCTTTACTCACTACACATTCACTCACTACACCTTTACTCACTACACCTTTACCCACTACACCTTTACTCACTACACCTTTACTCACTACACCTTTACCCACTACATCTTTACTCACTACACATTCACTCACTACACCTTTACTCATTACACCTTTACTCACTACATCACTCACTACACCTTTACTCACTACACCTTTACTCACTACACCTTTACCCACTACACCTTTACTCACTACACCTTTACTCACTACACCTTTACCCACTACATCTTTACTCACTACACATTCACTCACTACACCTTTACTCATTACACCTTTACTCACTACATCACTCACTACACCTTTACTCACTACACCTTTACTCACTACACATTTACTCACTACATCACTCACTACACCTTTCACCCACTACACCTTTACTCACTACACCTTTACTCACTACACCTTTACTCACTACACATTCACTCACTACACCTTTACTCATTACACCTTTACTCACTACATCACTCACTACACCTTTACTCACTACACTTTCACTCACTACACCTTCACTCACTACACTTTCACTCACTACACTTTCCCTCACTACACTTTCACTCACTACACTTTCCCTCACAACACCTTCACTCACTACACTTTCACTCACTACACCTTTACTCACTACACCTTCACTCACTTCTCTTTCACTCACTACACCTTTACTCATTACACCATTATTCACTACACCTTCACTCACTACACCTTCACTCACTACACCTTTCACTCACTACACTTTCACCCACTACACCTTCACTCACTACATCTTTACCCACTACATCACTCATTACACCTTCACTCACTACACCATAATTTACTACACCTTTACTCACCACACCTTCACTCACTACACCACTACTTGATCACTCACTACACCACCACTCACTAGACTAGACTATCACTCACTACACCACCACTCACTAGACTAGACCATCACTCACTAGACCTTTACTCACTACACCTTTACTCACTACACCTTTACTCACTACAGCTTTACTCACTACACATTCACTCACTACACCTTTACTCACTACACCTTTACCCACTACACCTTTACTCACTACACCTTTACCCACTACATCTTTACTCACTACACATTCACTCACTACACCTTTACTCATTACACCTTTACTCACTACATCACTCACTACACCTTTACTCACTACACCTTTACTCACTACACATTTACTCACTACATCACTCACTACACCTTTCACCCACTACACCTTTACTCACTACACCTTTACTCACTACACCTTTACTCACTACACATTCACTCACTACACCTTTACTCATTACACCTTTACTCACTACATCACTCACTACACCTTTACTCACTACATCACTCACTACACCTTTACTCACTACATCACTCACTACACCTTTACTCACTACATCACCCACTACACCTTTACTCACTACATCACCCACTACACCTTTACTCACTACATCACTCACTACACCTTCACCCACTACACCTTTACTCACTACACCTTTACTCACTACACCTTTACTCACTACATCACTCACTAGACCTTTACCCACTACATCACTCACTACACTTTCACTCACTACACTTTTACTCACTACACCTTTCACTCACTACACTTTTACCCACTACACCTTTACTCACTACATCACTCACTAGACCTTTACCCACTACATCACTCACTACACTTTCACTCACTACACTTTTACTCACTACACTTTTACCCACTACACCTTTACCCACTACACCACTCACTACACCGTTACTCATTACACCTTTACCCACTACATCACCCACTACACCTTTACCCACTACATCTTTACCCACTACACCTTTACTCACTACACATTCACTCACTACACCTTTACTCATTACACCTTTACTCACTACATCACTCACTACACATTTACTCACTACATCACTCACTACACCTTTACTCACTACATCACCCACTACACCTTTACTCACTACATCACCCACTACACCTTTACTCACTACATCACTCACTACACCTTTCACCCACTACACCTTTATTCACTACACCTTTACTCACTACACCTTTACTCACTACATCACTCACTAGACCTTTACCCACTACATCACTCACTACACTTTCACTCACTACACTTTTACTCACTACACCTTTCACTCACTACACTTTTACCCACTACACCTTTACTCACTACATCACTCACTAGACCTTTACCCACTACATCACTCACTACACTTTTACTCACTACACCTTTACCCACTACACCACTCACTACACCGTTACTCATTACACCTTTACCCACTACATCACCCACTACACCTTTACCCACTACATCACCCACTACACCTTTACCCACTACACCTTTACTCACTACACATTCACTCACTACACCTTTACTCATTACACCTTTACTCACTACATCACTCACTACACATTTACTCACTACATCACTCACTACACCTTTACTCACTACATCACCCACTACACCTTTACTCACTACATCACCCACTACACCTTTACTCACTACATCACTCACTCCACCTTTCACCCACTACACCTTTATTCACTACACCTTTACTCACTACACCTTTACTCACTACATCACTCACTAGACCTTTACCCACTACATCACTCACTACACTTTCACTCACTACACTTTTACTCACTACACCTTTCACTCACTACACTTTTACCCACTACACCTTTACTCACTACATTACTCACTAGACCTTTACCCACTACATCACTCACTACACTTTCACTCACTACACTTTTACTCACTACACCTTTACCCACTACACCACTCACTACACCGTTACTCATTACACCTTTACCCACTACATCACCCACTACACCTTTACCCACTACATCACCCACTACACCTTTACCCACTACATCACTCATTACACCTTTACTCACTACACTTTCACTCATTACACCTTTACCCACTACATCACCCACTACATCACCCACTACACCTTTACCCACTACATCACCCACTACACCTTTACCCACTACATCACTCATTACACCTTTACTCACTACACGTTCACTCATTACACCTTCACTCACTACACCTTTCACTCACTACACTTTCACTCACTACACTTTCACTCACTACACCTTCACTCACTACATCTTTACCCACTACATCACCCACTACACCTTTACCCACTACATCACCCACTACACCTTTACCCACTACATCACTCATTACACCTTTACTCACTACACTTTCACTCATTACACCTTCACTCACTACACCTTTCACTCACTACACTTTCACTCACTACACCTTCACTCACTACATCTTTACCCACTACATCACTCACTAGACCTTTACCCACTATATCACTCACTACACTTTCACTCACTACACTTTTACCCACTACATCTTTACTCACTACACCTTTACTCACTACATCTTTACCCACTACACTTTTACTCACTACACTTTTACTCACTACACCTTTACTCACTACACCTTTACCCACTACACCACTCACTACACCGTTACTCATTACACCTTTACCCACTACATCACCCACTATACCTTTACCCACTACACCTTCACCCACTACACCTTTACCCACTACATCACTCATTACACCTTTACTCACTACACTTTCACTCACTACACCTTTACTCACTACTCTTTCACTCACAACACCACTCACTACACCATCATTTACTACACCTTTACTCACCACACCTTAACTCACTACACCACTACATGATCACTCACTACACCACCACTCACTAGACTAGACCATCACTCACTACACCACCACTCACTATACTAGACCATCACTCACTACACCACTCACTCACTACTCCACTCACTCACTACCCCACTCACTACACCATCACTCACTACACCATCACTAACTACACCTGGGCTGAGCTGGGAGGCAGAGAAGAGAGAAGGAGTAAATAGTAAAAGATCCAGGACATGATGATGGAC